>NC_060911.1:9296211-9513711 GCF_014805685.1 Silurus meridionalis | reverse complement strand
CAACAATATAAAAACAGTGACACTACACAAGAGGGTAGGAATATGTGTACCGTTACACTCCTAACTGTGGGACACCGTGTACTACATTTACAACATACTCCCTCTTTAGGCCTGTAATTTTTTTTTACAGCAGATCTTATTATATTTCAAGGAAAGTACAAAATGTGGAATCTTTAGGTGGCTTGAATACAACAGCAAAAGACTACATTGGGTACCACGGCTTCCAGCCAAGAACAGGGATCTAAGGCTACATTTACCTCAACAGAAAAATTTGCCCCGTCTTGTTCCATGTTCTACCCATGACTGTGTATATGTAGGGTCTTTGTCAAAGTTGTTTTTTTACCTTCTTATGAGATAAAATGTATACTGTATGTGTGTGTGTGTTTGTGATCTTCTGTTAAGTTGTCTTTGTGTTCAAAATGCCTGAGGTGACTTTTCTTTCTTTCTTTGTTGAACCTGAAGTGGCCCATTGTTTTATGCTCCATACAGTTTCATGTTTTTTAGCTGAAATTCAAAAGAAAAACATGATGTGGTTATTTTAACCATGTTTGATCGGTGCAGATGTCTAATATTGGTTCTGAGCTCTCTGGTAGCCACAGCGACCAGGCCAACATTCTTCTTAAATGTTTGCAGAGACAGTCTGATGTGTGTTATGTCTGTGACTAAGTCTTTTTCAGTCTGAGTACATGACTTTTCTTTAGATATTTGCTGCAATGGAATTTATTAAGAGTCGATAAAGGGCTGACAATGTATCTTGCTGTTAGCTAGCACCAGCACAGGCAATGACACTTTCAACTTTCAAACCTGATTTTTTTTTAAAGGCATTGAAAAAAGTAGAGACAAATCATGAATGGTGTTTGTTACTCAATTAGAGAGCGACTGGGTTTAGTTGAGCTTTTGTACTCTGCGGAAAATGACAAATAACTGACTGAAGGTTGTTTCGCTTCAGTGCCACAACACGATTTATGTAGATTCTGTCAGTGCATAAAGCATGTCTGGTAACACACCGTCAGATGCTATACAATCAGCTGGTAACTTACAAGTGGCTACTTATGTGCTAAATATATGATGCAATGAGAACCTTCGGTTATGTAGCAGAAACCCTTCCGAATGTTTCAGTATGTTTTTATTTAGATTTTAAAGTGCTATAATTGTAATATTTGTTGTTAAACCTCTAGTAGTTCTTCATGTCAGAGTAAGCAATTCTGATGGAAAAGAGGCTTGAGTGTTTATTTTTGTCATATGTGGCCAACCTTTTGATGGTATGGAGAATGCCAGGAAGGGTGCAGGCCACACCCACACCTGAACAACATGAAGTCAACATGGAGCAAATAGACATTGAAACATTTGTAACTTATTGTTAAGAAATGTAGTAGTTTGTTGCATAATCAGCCGACCTGCTGGGACTACTGATGATGAAAGAGGCATGAATGATAGTGCTGGATGCTTAACAATGTGTGTTTCCCTTCTATTTTTTTAAGGGAGTTCGATTTGACCCGGAGATTCCCCAGACTTTGCGGCTCGAGTTCGCCAAAGCCAACACCAAGATGGCCAAGAGCAAACTAGTGGGGACTCCCAACCCCCCTCCAGCTCAGCAGAGCCCTGGACCGCCCTTCATCAGTCGAGAAGCTTGTAAATAACAATACACATACAAACACACACACACACACACACACACACATATTTATGATAAGATCAGTGGCCCCACAAACAGAACCCATAATCAGCCTATTAGTGTTCCCATTCCAATGAATTTGTTCGAGATAGCAGGTCTGATTGGGAGAGAAATTGGGAAACACCCTGTATAATGCAGGTCATGTGGGTTAGTTTTTGCTTTAGCAACACAGAACAATGATTCATTTCATTGCCCTGTAATGATTTCACATTTATTGTAGTGTTGTCAAGATACTGACCAACAATATTGTTGCTGAATCATCGTGTGGATGGATACAGTTACAACAGTTTGTATTTTTTTTTTGTTATAGTATGAATATGATACTATGACACCCGTTTCCTCACTTGATCCTTATTCTCAAAGACTTATCAACTATTATTGAAAAGATTTACAAGATCTTACACATTTCTGTTTACCATGTTCGGTTTCCTAATGATGAATTTCATCAAGGATTGCTTTTTTTTTTTTTGTTATTTAGTCGATTGAACGATCTTTTGTTTCTGAGCGAGGATTAGTAACAAGCAGGCTCGAGTTTACAGCCCTTTCTCACTTCTGAAATATTTCGACGTGATTTATCTAATGTGGTAATTAATTAGAGACCTCCCAGCGCATCGCTATATTTGTTGTAATCACGTTTATGATAACATTGAAATTATCAGATGCAAATTGATTTAAAATAAAATAAATCCTTAAACCAAGTATCATGTGTTTGAACGAATACGACGTCCTGAGCGATGAAAAGATGGAAACGCACGCCCAGACACATTCCAGCTGTGGGTTTTGCTGGTTCCGCGTTCTTCTTAAGTGACTGAGCCTTATCTCGAATCTGCTGGAGTGTAATAGAGACACCCCTTGCAGTCCCCGAGCGAAAATTTGGAAGGAAATGATTATCAGAGAACATACCGTAATGAGACACCACTCTGTGAGAGAGAAATTGTGGTAATTAATGTGGGATAGTGTTCCTTTCTGAATTCTGTTCCTGATAGTAAGCTCAGATAGGATTACTTCATGTCAGCTGATCCTTAGTAGAATAAAACTGAATTATTGTGTGTGTAAAATATTATAGATCTTTATTCTTCTTGCGATCTTCATGCACTGGTGGGATTTATTGCACTACGCACGCACACACACACACACACACACACACACACACACACACACACACACACACACACACACACACACGTATCCTATATAACCCAACACACTATTCAAATCATTATTATCATACTCTGTGTGTGTGTGTGTGTGTGTGTGCATAGTGCAATAAATCTCAAGAAGAATGAAGCTATATGTTACATATAAGGGCACTGTGTGTAAGTCTCAGTCTTATTCTTATTGTGCTTTCAGATGAGCTCACAGTTCCCGGTCTGTATCCTAGCAACCCTGACTTGTGGGCATCATACCCCCTGTATCCCGCTGACCTATCACATACCCTCGCACCTGCTTTTACCTACCCCTCCTCCCTACATACTCAGGTAACATGCTCACACAAACAGACCTGTACACCGGAAAAACTCAATCGGTACACACTTCTGTTTGTCTGTTATTAGAAATGTTGATTATAAATGCTCCTTTTTTAAAAAATTTTTTACACCCAGCATGTGCACTATATCACACTTGCACAGATGCTCTTTCTACTGTAAATTACACTGGAGTATTCTGACTGAGCACTTTCACACCTGCTAAGCTTACATGTTCAGGTTGCTACACACTTCACAAACACACACACACAGATGCACACATTCACACATACAGGGCTTGACATTAATTTGTAGCTGTTCTAGTCAGGGTTGGCAGACAGACATCAGGTTTTTGTTGCTGAAATGGACACCAATATTTGGTGTAAAACACTAAAATCTAATTATATGCCACAGATTCATAAATTCATCCATGTATATAAGATTTATTTATAGCCTTTTTGTGTGCAGAATATTCTGATTATACACTTTATAGTGTATAACATTGTACTATTTTATTGTTGTCTGGTTTCTGGGTTATGTCTGGTTTGCAAGATAATTTATACAAATTATGTTTTTATTGTTATATTAATTTTTAATTATTTTAATCTGAAGCCAGAGAGGGTGAGTTTTATAACATGCCCTAAAGCACTTTAATCACAAACCCTTCACCATACGTTCCTGCACACTTCACACCACCCCATGAAAGATTTTTACTCATCTGCTTTCTTTACCTCCACCAGAATTTGAAATATACCTCTGTCCTCTATCTTCGATGACATATCACATCTGCAAATCACATGCTCTGATGCAAGCCTTGGATTAGAAAAATGTGCGTGGGGGGGGTTTATTACGCAATCTATTAAAACCACACTTTATTCATGTCACTATGTTTAAAGTCGGATCATATCTAACTGCATATCGATAAGGGATAGACAGAGATCTGTCGTAATCTTTGAAATTATGACAGATTCACATTACCTCTGTCTAAGGTTTAACTCAAATGACTTTTTTTTTGTCCTTTTAGTAACATTTACTTTTTCTTTTCATAGAGATGTGTGTAAATGCTAACCCGAAAAGATTCAGAAAGGTTGATCTACTACATACTTGCATTCCTGAAACAGCTCATTTGCTTGTGGTGATGCTGACAAAGGCAGAAGTGGAAGCCAATAAAAATGTTTAATAATGTATACTATATTGTTTAATAATTACAACAGAGTACTAAATCCATTTATATCTTATGGCTATGATTAGTTTAATTTATTAAAATTTATGTGTGAAAGTGTACTTGCTTTCTCTCTATATATTTTATCTATATAATATAATGCCATTTATTAGTAACTAGTCAATAACTAGTTGTTTTTTCTTTTTTTTACAAAGTTGTTTTGGATGATTATTCTTAGTACCCAACCTAGTGTACTAGCATGATGTGTTTTTGACAGAAACTTCCAACCACTTCTGGTCTCTCTGGATATCTGTTAAATGCTGTGAACACAATCAAAAGAACTCTTTATATGTATAAAAAGTATAAAAAAATAATGAAAAGATTTGATTTGAAATCCATCAATTGAAAGGTCACATTCTTTGGACCTAAAATATGTAAATTTCCAGAGCAGGAGTCGGTTACATAACATTTTCTGTATACTCTGTATATTCGACAGATTTATGAATTAATCTTTTTGAATCCTGCTTGATTAATGAGACAAAGCAGAGGTGGATCTGCATTATAGAGCATGCAAACCAAGATCATACAAGACTGACAACAGATGTTGTTTTGGTGAAATAATAAATAAGGTCATTAGCAAAATATGGCACTTACGCAAGTATGAAACAAGACTGCAGATTTATCAATAAATCTAAACTGTGTGGGAGGTCACATCCTATTTACGAAAAAAACAAAAAGAATTAGCCCACACCCCTTTCTGACCTGAAATGAATAAGAAGATTAAAACGTCCAGTTGTGTGTGTAAGTGTGGATGAGTGTGTGTATTTGCAGCTGTTTGCAATAGCATACTCACATACCGCTGATAAGTTAATCAAATCATTGTAATTGATTTATTAGTTGAAGATGTAAAAGTTCCCCATGTTTTTTTAACCCCTGTTTAGATTCGTTGGCTCCCTCCAGCTGACGCTCAGGGCTGGAAGTCCAGGCAGTTCTGCTGAAATATGTGTAAGTAACACAAAAAACACTCTCATACCCACACAAGCATTTGCAGTGTCTAGCAAATCTATGTATTTTGTTTAAAATGCATGCTAATGCTGCCTATACATGAGAGATTTGCTCTCACTCACAAACCCAGTCACACTCCCACTGATTTAAGGAGACAGGAAGGGGCTTGTTAGAGTCTGCAGGGGTCTGATGGGTAAATGTGGGTTTATGTTCCATTGCCAAATGCACACATGCACTTATAAACACATGCAAACATGCTCCAACCAATTCTCAGGCTAGTGTGTAGAGTCCTTTAAATACAGAAGTGCCTGTGGAGGGAGTTGCTTTTTTTCCTAATCAGATAAACCATCTAATTTCTTTGTGTAATCAACACACACTCCAGGTCACATTAGGGCGTATTTAGACGGAACTTCCTGTTTGCCAGAGGCTATAGCTGGCTGGATAAAGCTTAGTGTGATACAGAGGATCCACTAAACTGGCCCATTTTTGAGGAACTAAGCACCAAAAAACCTTCCTAATAGAGTTCTGCACATCAGCAATCTTACCACTGATCAGGAGTCACAGTTTCCTCTGAGAATATGCATATAAACTTCTGACTTCCTCGGCCTACAGATTATTGGCACCACCCATAAAAGTGCTGCCATGTACAATCATCATTGGCTTTAACTACATCCTGGTTCCCAGAAAGGTGCACCTTACAGGCCTTAATGGTATAAACCATGTAAAATCTACAAAAACATTCCAAAAAGCAATTTTTTCACAATATTGAAATCTGTATAATTTTATTTACAGAAATTATGCATAAATTGTTTACAGTTTTTTTTTTTTTTTTTTTTTACCTTATGGATATTTTGGTTTGTTTAATAGTTTTCTTTCTAATTTGCCATTTAAGCCTACATGAATCAAAGATGGTATATCTTTCTTCATAGCAAATCCCATTTAAATTAATGGTGATAAATCTACAGATGTCAGTTCTTATAATACTTTCAGGATAACAGTAATCTGTGAAATTTCCCAATCATGGAACTTCTTCCGAATTTATACTTGGGTCTGATTTGTAGGATTTCATGGTTGTGTGTTGAATCCATGATGTTTTGCAATTCTTGTTTGTCTAGCCTTGAACTTGCAATTAGGGATTTTTTCTGTTGCTGGGTTTTCAACAGAATTAATCACCACACTATGAATCTCATTTCAGTAAACAAGCCATAAAATGTGTCATAGTGGTGTACAACTAGAACAAAGAGTCATTAGAAAAAATCTACAACACCAAACTTCCATTAATTGAGTTCCACAACAAAATCCACAATCTCCTTTGAAAAACACAGATTTTTAATTGAACAGTTCACAGTATAGTGCTTCTAAACTTGTTCACTTTCCAATGTCTAATGTAATTTAATTTCTTTTTGGGGGGCATTTTCCATGGGAAAACCGCTAATTCCCAGACATCGGTCATCTTTCCCCTGATACCAACCAGGGAGGTAAAAGCAGGCTTCCTTTGAGGCTTGTGAACCCAGCAAACCACAAACTGCTGCTCATGCTGTGCTATGGGGCGATGTTACTTTCTCAGAAGAAAGGGCTATACTGATTAACCTCATGATTTGCTGGTATAACTGTGATGGGAAGGGGGAGAGAGAATATAACAACCTTCCTACACAGAGAGCATGGCAAATTAATCTCTTTTGGACATCATCAGGATTTGAAGTCACAATCTTAGGGTGAATCTTCTTCTGTTGTGCCATTGAAGAGTCCAAACACAATTTCTTATCCATTAGGAATTGGGAAATGCCAAGCTCAACATCACAGGCCCCATAATGAGGTTTTCCATCATATAAAAACTTTTTCAATTTATACATTGAAAGTTCTACACAAGCTTCTTAGTCTTCTTGGCTTTCAACAATATCCTCTGAGTACACTAAGTACATTTTAACATTGATCTGTATTTTGTTCTTCTTGTATCTACTAATTACCAAAACATTAAGTATGATGTTATCGAGAATAGCGTTTTCCGTTGTTTGCTGTTGTTATTCTCTTTTGTGCTATTTTCCCTGCTCGCCTTGTGGTCGTGTCGCAGCTCTGACCTTTTCAGAGTTGACAATTGCACCCTCGCATGTGATCGCTTTTATAAATAGTCTGATGGAGTTTATTGTTTATTTTGGGAATACTGAGTTGGCGATGCAGCTTTATTCCAAACAGGGGAACTACAGCTGTAACATTTATAATTTTTTTTGGGGGGGAGACCTTTAATTATCTTCCAAATAAACCCAAAAGGATGTTTGCTGTAATCATTTATACATTCTTCAGGTGTTATTTTTAGCCCTTTTTTTCCTCTTTTTTTTATGACAAGCCAGTCGACATTTGTAAGAGACAGGAAATCTCAGCGAGGGGAAGACAGCTTGCCACCACGTTGGTGGAATAAACAAGCTTAATCTAGGCGGCCTTTTGGGAGCAAGTGAATAGGAGTGGAGTTTCAGATGTACACTGACCTTAGAGACGTTCGGCTCATTCTGTTCTAATAGGATATAAATGGTAGGGTGTTATGTATGGTATTATTATGGTATTATGAATAATTACAGAATAACTCCATGTTCGCCTACATAAAACTGTCTGTAGTAACTGACATTGTTCCCTTCATAATGCAAAATGGCTAAAAATGCTGCTGAAACAAACCTTCACGATAACAATTTAGTATTTATTAAATACCATGGTAGAATGCATACACTATAAGGCCAGAATATCTGGATACATGGCTTGACGTGAATTTGCTTGAATCTCAATTTAGTGAGCCAAATGAGTGAGTTCACCAAATGCTGTAAATGCAAATGTAATGTCATGTCATCTTCTGACTGAAGTAACACGGTGCCATCTTTGGCACGTAGAATATTTCCTTGCTGAAGTTCACTTCCCAAATCCCTCCCATAGGTTAACTTGTACAGTTGAAAGTAAGGCAGACAATAATCTAGTGTTATTTTGAAGTTTGCAAAGAAGTGGCTAATGTTTTACATTACATTTTATTGTCTTTTGAATGTTTTTTACACACACGCATACACACACACACTTTAATGCAGTTAGACATTATCATGCCCTTTGAACTGTACATTGAGGTAGCAAGAAATCACGTGTGTGTGTGTGTGTGTGTGTGTGTGTGTGTGTGTGTTTGTGTGTGTGCGCATGTGTGCAATGATTTTCGGCCTGACTAACTAAGCAATTACATTTAAATCCCTGCATTGCCTTTACCACGGAGAGGGAGGTTAGAAGTGTGTGTGTGTGTGTGTGTGTGTGTGTGTGTGTGTGTGTGTGTGTGTATGTGTGTGTGTGTGTGTCAACAGGAGGTATTATCCACAGCTGAGGTTCACTCATAAGGAAGTGCTGTTTCTATGCTTTCTTTGTTCTTTTGCTCAAGTTTCAGGCTATAGGCAGCTGTGTGTGTGAGTCTGCGTGTTTGTGTGTGTGTGTGTGTGTGTGTGAGTGTAGTCATAGGCAAAAAGCCAGTGATTTTTCTCAGGATTAATGTTGCTAACCTTGCCTTTTATGTTCAGGAGTCAGCTCCTAAATCAGGATTGGATTGTTTGACATGATACACTGACATTTGCACTAAGTAAACATGCAGTCTAGCCCCACTTCATGCTGTTGTAATTTATAAAAACATCTCAAACCCTGGTGCATTCACCCACTTCTTTGTTCATTATTCTTGAGTATGTATCCAAAACATGTCCCATGATTCCTATTCTGGCTCGATTGCATGGAAACCCACTGAAATTTATTCAAATCAGACACTCCTTTTATTGAAATATTGTTTAAAATGTAGTTGCAGAGAAAAGTGTGTGCAGAAATAATTCTTCATCAACACAAGTAATTAAAATAAACACAAATGGCAAGCTTCTATATAACATCTATTGTGGTGTGTGAAACAAAAGGTTTAATTTTTGAACAATACGCTATCGAAGCTTTGCATTTAGTTAACTATTTATGTATGCAGTGGGTGTAGCTAAAAAAAAAAGAATGAAAGGGGTGTAGCTACAAGGTAGACGTACCTCATCAACATACTATAAAGAAGTGCACTCTGTGATTTTGCTAGTTGAAGCAGCCCAGACATTGATAGAGACCTGAACTGGTCAATGGAGCAGGATGCATGATGATTTCTCACTGCAACGTGAGTAACATCTTGGGACAGGAGCAAATCAGCTTGACCACATCCATTGGCTTTACATATCAACAGCAATCATTCCTTGTCTCTTAATGAGTCACGATCCGGCTTACTTGGGAATGCATTGCTGTTGCAGAAAGTGGGGTCATATATTTAGGCGTTTGAAGAAGTTGTGAAAGAGCAGAAGCCACCGGGCTTTTTCAGAGCTTGTTCCCAAACAAAAACGTCAAGCGGAGATATTGCCTCAGCTGCGAATGAACTCAACGCTTGTAAAAATCAGTTGCTAAATTCACTCTATGGACCGAGTAGAGAACAAACCCCAATTGTGTTTTCTCTAAACTGTTTTGTAGTGTAGCAGCATTTTCACTCAAATTGCAGTGGCGTCTCCCAGCTCTGCCCCTTGCATTAAGATAAAAATCAAATGTCTCCTGCCGAGTATAAAAGGTGTTCAGAGTTAAATATGAGTGTATCAACAAGTCTGGTACAAAATCCCCGGACTGATAAACCTCCATACATCAGTGAGATTCCCAGTGTGAACACTGATTTAAAGCACTGCTATAGTGTGTTATTGATTATTTTTCGCCCTCGCTCTTTTCTTGGTGAATTTCCATCACTTGCTTGTAAACACAAGCACTGAGTATTAGGAGAAAAACATTCTCATTGTTTAACAAATTCTTGCTGTTGTGCGTAAGTGAATTCTTTTTTAATTATTATTTTTTATTTACAGGTTCCTTATGTGTGATGGTGGCTATGGATGGCCTTGAGCTGCTACCCCCTCAGCCCTCTTTCTCTCTCTTACTTTTTGTGGATCTCTCCCTCTCTTTCTCTCTCTCTCTCCAGTCACAAAATCCCAACCAGGACCTCCAGACTCTCCTTCCTTGGTCATGGACCACAGGTAAAGACAATTCCTGACTCACCTACACACTTCAGAATACATATTAAAATTTATGTGCTATGTGAATATACTCTGATTTTCATGAGAATACAAAAAATGGAGAGAAAAAGAAAACAAAAGAGCAACATGTAAAAAGCAAGATAGCAAGGACCAAGAGAATGAAGAAATAGTAAAAGAAGAGGAGGAAAAGAACAAGTGTGAATTTGTAGTATGAAATTACTTGTGGTCTCTCATTTTCTTTTTCTCTCTCTTTTTCTCTCTCTCTCTATCACTTTCTTTCTCCTTTATTCCACCAGGTCACCACCTCTTCCCCTGGGTTTAGAAAGCAAATCAAGACCAGCTCTGCCTCCATCACACATTCCTCTCCCCTTTTTTCTACTGTTACACCACTGACACTTTTATGGAAGGAGTACACACAGGCTTGCATCTCTCTCTCTCTCTCTCTCTCTCTCTCTCTCTCTCTCTCTCTGCACACGATTCAGTAAAGCATTGTCCCATAATCAATCAAACTGTATAGTACTATCTAAGATATATTCTCTTTCTCGTTCTGTCTTTTTTCCTATACTGTGTTCTAAATTCATCATCACTTTGTTCGTTTTCATCTTTCTTTTCTTTGTCTGTATATTTAGTCACATTTTACAGATAAGCAATGCACAGTATTGTCACTAAAGCCATATTCCAAATTGAAAGATGAGGCAGCCTCCAGAGGCAGCCTAGGCAGACTACAGTCTGTGCCATTCTGTTTTTTACTGTTTTAAAGAAGGATTGTACGTGTGCCAGGAAGTAAATCCCATAGTTCTGTTCACTTAATTTATTAAGATTAAGGTATTGTATACTAAAATCTTAAGTTCATCATTTCAAAAGGTAACACAACCCTAAATTGCCATTTGAGGGTTTTAGAAGGAGTTCAATCTCTATTATAGCCTTTACCCAAAAATATTAAAAAACAAACAAACAGAAAGCAGAGTTTATTGTTTGGGTGCTTTAAGTTCCTAATACGACTTTAAATGCTTCAGTGAAGACAGGCTCAACTGCATTGTAAAACCATAAAGTCTATAGATACGAGACACAGAGACAGTGCTAAAACATGATTATGTTGTGTGCAGAAAGTGTGTAAATAGACAAAGATTTGAAGGTTTAGATTAATTAGATTTATATTTCAGTAATATAAAATAATCTCTCAAAATGTGTCAATTCATTTAACACTACAACAATGAGAATCTTTTGATTCACTAAGCAATTTAAAGCTAACTTTTCCATAATACATTTCATATGTTTCTCAATTTATTAAACATTCAATGTTAAACATTACTTAAGTCACTTCACATTTCATGTGAAATGCTTAGTTTGAAAAATGAGTTACAAAAAAAACGAGTAGTGTGTGTGTGTGTGTGTGTGTGTGTTCAGGATGCAGACAGTGCGTCACTCCTTCTATTTAAATGTTGTGGTTGTGTATTAATCAATATTATCTTTATAACCTATATTACCGTTGTTGTTGCTATTTACACTGATTATAATTAGCAAACTGCGATTAATTTGAAGCATGATGTTATCAGAGCCAAGATGCTGTACATTTTTAGACATTTTGAAGACAAATACAGAAGTATTTTTATAATCAGGTGAATGTTTTAAGTGTGTGTTTGTGTGTGTGTGTGTGTATGTGTGTGTGTGTGTGTGTGTCAGATTTCAAGAAGTTTTACTTTTCTGCTTCATTCCAGCTGCCAAAGACAATCATAATGAAGATTTCTCATAAAACGACTTCCTGTTTAACAATAATAATACTAATAATGATAATAATAGTACATATCATTTATTTCAAAACCAAAGACTTACAAAATATGTACATGTGCTGACCGGTTACATTGCAATACACAAAGTATCTATTATACCATCCATAGAAACGCCGCTAAACACCTCATCTATATAGACTGAGATGTGAAGGGAGGTTGATTTAAATTTTCAATTTCTTGAAGTTAAATGAACCAAATAATACATTTTCCTGTGATACCAATACAGACTGTCAATCAGAATTGGCAAGTATACAACAGCTATATTAAAATATTTATTTTAAACCTAAATATATTGAAAGACATACACTGTGCAGATGATGTATGATCCTCAGGTCTCTAGATCTATAGTGATGATTTTCCTCTTTTTTAATATTATGAAAGGGGTTTTTTTTCTTTTCATTTTTGCAACAAAAATTCAAACACTCCCTATTAAAGAAATTAAAAGGTTTGCAGCATTTGCCATTGCTGTGTAATCATCAGTTGACAATATTCATGAATGTTTAGTAATACGAATTACAGTAATAAGAATCACAACTACTGAAGTACGGTAAGACTACGAGGACAAAAGTAACATACAATTAGGGGGGTAAAATGGGGTATATATATTTATCTTTATGTGACGTGTCACATGTCTGGGAAAACTTGTAAATATTCTTTATTACTAATAGTTCTCATGATTATAGTTGAAAATGAAATATGTGCTCTTTTGTATGTATGTATGTGATCCAAAAGTAAAATTGTAACATTATAAAGTATAACGATATTTAAACATTTTTATAACTTTGAAATGGAAAACAAAGCAAAATCTATTGTTTCCAGACTTTACCCACAGTGACATGTAATGTGTGTCTGTGTGTCATTTACCCCAGAGCAACTTATTTGCCAGATCCTGCTTTCAAGTTTTGTCAGAAATATCATTACAACTTAAACACACTTGAAAGCCAGCACAGTGTCGTAAACCTGACCTTTTAATAAGCGCTGACATTCCGAGTTGTGACGATTACCAACAATATGAATGTCTTTTTGACTTCTTGTTGCTACAGTGATGACACAAAAATGTCCATGTTGCCAGTTTCCTTTCTGACTAAAAACATTCACCACATCGTAAACCTCAACCTCGAACTCATTTGCACAAACTTGGAGTAATTTTGAAAGCAGCATTCGACTTAACTCTGTTTCTGGTGTTTTGAAAGTTTTATATTTAGATTTCTTTGTTCTGGTGCGACTTTACTTCAGTAGCCAGACTTAAATTTGACCATAGTGTCAGTTTTCTTTACACTCTTATGTTTTTAAGAAGGTGCTCAGAAACTGTGAGCTGGACATACAAAACTGTGGATTCTGTGTGTGTGTGTGTGTGTGTGTGTGTGTGTGTGTGTGTGTGTGTGTGTGTGTGTGTGTAGGACTGCAGCATGTTTGTTATTTTCTTCATTCACTCCAGTGTCTGTATGATATTAGATAAAATGTTACCCAATCGTGTGGTGTGTTTTTGCCAGCAGATGCTGTATAAAACATCTTTGTCTGAAATAAAGATTTTTATATACGTGTGTAAGTTCAAAAGCTTTTTTTTTTAACAAGCACACAACTGTGGACATGAAAACTCCACCACCTGATTCTTCTCACTTCTTTCTCCCCTTGGTTTTCTCCTGTGGAGGTGTGATAATGCAGCCATCTTTTTCACCTTTCTCTCCTTCACACCTTTTCTCATGCTTTCTCATTCTCCCTTTCATCTCATCTTCCAGTCTGATCATCTCACCCAAGCATCTTTCATCCAATACTCTTTCTTTTTCCTCTCCCTCACTCACCTTTATCTCTGTTCCCTGTTTTTTGTGGGGTTTTTTATTCTTTTTTTTTTGTTAGCCTTTTTACTCTCCATCTCATTATCATATCCTTGTTTACCACCCACCCCTTTTTTTGTACTAAGTATGACTGCTTTTTGGCGTCACTGTGCACTTTTGCCTTTCCTTCTCACTCCCTTTCATTTTTTAGCTACGCACACACACACACCACAAATAGAGAAAACACTTCTTAAATGACAGAACAAAAGTTCAATTTTCTTTCATCCATCCCATAATGCTTTGCAGCATGCATGCCAGTCCCGAGTTCCACTGGGAGTCACATGACTTTGACAGAATGAGGATGATGTCTTATGATTCGTTGTGAGCGCCTTGGGGTCTGTGTGTGTGTGTGTGTGTGTATGTGTGTGTGCTCCAAAAAGTGCAGGAGAGCAAGATGGGAAAAGAAAGCAGTCACTCGGCTCTCTCAGTGCTGAAAAAAGAGAAAAAGAGTGAGAAGAAGAAGTCGTGAAAGAGCCACTAACAAGGGATCATAAGGCACCAGTCTCATCGTGCCAAAGTCCCACTTCCTGGTCATGTGACTCCCCATGGAACCTCTGCTGCAAATCATTATGGGATGGATAGAAATGAATACAATTGAACCTATGTCTTTTTTCTTGTTGTGTCAGATGTGCATTTAAGAGATGTGCATTTTAGCAATTAAATATTGCTAAATATAGTGTGTGTGTGTGTGTGTGTGTGTGTGTGTGTGTGTGTGTGTACATGGGAAAAACTGGCCTTTTTCCATGCTTTTAAACCATTACAACACTATTAAAGAATGCCAGGGTTCACATTAAAGTAAAACTAGATTATAAATGAGTGTGTGTGTGTGTGTGTGTGTGTGTGTGTGTGTGTGTGTGTAAGATCGTGATCTCATCAGTGAGGTATGAAGCCTCTGACTGTGATTTACCTCACTGGGAACCTATTTGTTACAAATTGTTGCTTTTTTAAAGAAATATTTCACCACATACATAAAATACAACATAGATTCTATTCTTTTCAAATTATTCTATTGTATGTAATAGTGGGAACTTAACGATGTAATAAATGTTTTTAGCTAATAATGGCATTCTAGAGGTGGAATAGTCAGTTGATCAGTTTTTATGCATCAGGTAAACAGCTGATGTTTAAAATGAATGGAGGCAACAGTCCTCAATTATGAATGATCTATTTTATATATTTACATTTATGGCATTTAGAAGACGCCCTTATTCAGAGTGACTACAATAGTGTTCTATAGTCTCAATCAATGACTGATCACCACCTTGATGATGCCAGAACACAGAAGAGTCTTGATGTATACCGATCTCCCTTGCCCTGAGGGATGGTGGGACCAGTTGAACAATGCTAGAAGTTCTGAGGCAGCGTGGTGCAGTGCTAGGAGTGATAAGAGCTTTGAGGTAATAGGGTTCTGGTCCACTTTTGGCTTTGTAGGCAAGCAACAGTGTTTTTGATCTGATGTGTGCAGCCAGTGAAGAAGAGTGGCAGTGGGGTGGTGTGGGAGAACTTAGGCAGATAGAAAAAAAAGGGAAACATTTTATGGTATTTGTATGTTTTCTAAATATTTGTAGATCTTTAGCAACATTTATTAATTGATCAACATTTAAGGATTTTGTATTAATATAATTTATTATTATTATAATTATTACTATTATTATTTAAATCATATTTTGTGCTCTTTTGGGGGGAAAAAACATCTTAACTACTATACTAAACTCTACAAAAAATTCCAATAATTATTATATTGATTGGGTCACAAATAGTAGTACAAGTACTGACCGTATGACCGAAGCTTTATACTAAAGAAACAGCTACAGAGCGCCCTCTTGTGGTTAAGAGAAGTAGTGATTGAAATGAACGCACTTCTTCCATGATATACTGTAAATTGATAAATTAAGCAGAGAAAATCCTCAACTTTGACAAAGCAAAGAGTAAAAATCAATCCTCATGCCACAAAGTACAGTTGTAAAAATCCTTACATTTATTTTGAGAACATAACAGGCAATGACAACAATGACCGTTTCATATAAAATCTGCTCAAACACTGGACAGGCCTTTTCCACACCTCCTTTATGCCTTCTTAAAAATCCTCTTAGCGTCGACACCCTCGTAGTTGTAGCACTGTTCAATACAACAAAATAAAACGAATTACAAACTTTAACTGTTTAACTACACACTGCCATAAACATTTTCTGTGTATGTGTATATATATATATATATATATATATATATATATATATATATATATATGTATATGTATGTACATATATATATATATATATATATATATATATATATATATATATATATATATATATATAATTTATGTATCTTTATATCTTATTTATCTGCCTTCTTTTTCTTATTATATTTTTCTTTTAAATTTTGTTATTATATTTATAATTTTTATTCTCCTTTTTACCCCATTTTTATTCCCTCATGCCGGACCGTCGTTAAAAGCATTTCACTGCATGTCGTACCCTGTATGTATGTGTATGTGACAAATAAAATTTGATTTGATTTTTGATTTGATTTGATACATGAAATGACTACAGCATGAATGTATAAGAATTAATTAGAATTTGGGGAAATGTACAGTATATACCTAAAAAATATAAACATTTAGTTTTTGGTCCGAAGCTGACATGCATGCAACCTAAAATAGATTGAAAAAATGCAGGCTTGTTGAGCACAAGAGACTTCTTTCAAAAACATTAAAATTAGTAACGTTTCAAAATCTTTGACCAGTATTGTACTTCTGTATGATACCAGAAAGCTGGCAAGCAGGCGGTAGAAGAAAAACAAATTACAGCTTGAGCAAAACTGGCCTCATAAATCGTAAATAAAAAAGAGCTACCTTACATTTAGCATCTCTGATTTACTGGCTGGCTAGCTACTGTATAAATACATTCTGGTATTTGCTAGGAAAAATTTTTATATCATAGATATTATATATATTTACCCAAGTACTGTAATATCAAAACTTACTTTAAAAGTTGTAATCATTGAACATTGTATTGCGGGGACAATTTTTTAAAATTATTTTTATTATTTTACCTAAATGAGCTGACATTTGGGTAAAATAATAATAATAATTAAAAAAAATTGTCAGTGTATATGTTTTTTACAACTGCATAAAATCTTTTGTACATTTAAGTTCCCTGTTATAGGCTAATCTACAATATTGTAAATTCACAGTTCATTTCTATTCGTTCTTGTTAATTCCCATATTAGCTGTTATTTCTTATGGAGATTTTCCAGTCTTGATTCCCGAAATTTTGTAACCCTAATCCCACCCAAACTAATATTCAATCCATACAAAAAGGGAAGCGGTACACACTCAGCCAGACAGCTGGATTAGACTGTATAATCATTTTACTTTGTCTTTAGCTTCCTAGCATCCTATAGGAAACATTTTAAAGTGTAATAAAATTTTAAAGTCACAGCAAATTATATTTGCCAAGACAAGGGCTATATTTAAGGACTGTATAATGTACAGAATGCTGGGAAATTGTAATGTGTGTATTGAAAAGTGAGTACTGTGTGTGTGTGTGTGTGTGTGTGTGTGTGTGTGTGTGTGTTACCTGTACGAGTTCCCCTCCAACCACTGAGCGGGTGGTGGTCAGAATTTTGCCATTGTCCTTCCTGTTGAAGGTGCCTTTTAGAGTCTCTCCCTCCATCACCCATGTTCCCTGAAGGACAACACACATACATACTGTATATACACACACATATGTATTGTGTGCACATGCTACACACTGCACAAACGTATAGATAGAAACCACTTGTAGGATTCCCTGCAAATAAGTGTTTATTTGGTGTTACTGATTTCAACGTTAATGATTGGTACGTTACTGTTCATTATTGACTTTTGGTTCTCACAGTGAGATCTGTGCCGTCGGCCATCGTGTACTCGAACTGCACCCCCAGTGTGAACTCAACATCTTTGGTCCTGAAATTGCTGGACTCCTTAATGGTGAACTTGTCTCCATTCTGCTCGATGATGAGCTTCAGGTTGTCATGTTCTGCCAGCTTTCTCTTTACCATGTTAATGCCTGTACACAAACATGTTAACACATTGGTTTTTGGGTACACATACTTTTGTCTTTTGTTGCCAGTGCTAATTTTACAAAATTGTGCTTGTCATTAAAAATAAAAGGGGTGGGGCCTCTGTAGTCACGCCCACTGAACTGAAAACTCTCTCTGTCCTAATGAAGGAGGTGTTGTCTCTGTTCCTAACAGTCCCACTGAAAGACATGTTCTATCTATCTGAATGAAAGAGGTGTGGATTCTGCACCTGTCACTCCTAATGAAGGAGTCTACCTTTGACCTGTCACCCGAGGGAGGTGTGTCCTTATTTCTACCAGTCCTAATAAAGGAGGTGTGGCCTCATAATCAAGAAGGTGTAGCTTCAGTGTCTTGTCAGTCAGGAGGATTTCTATTCTCTAGATTCTATTATGTTATCTGTTTAAATGCATTTTGTCATCTATAAGATTGTTGATCACATCTCAGATTAGGATCTCACATAACATCTTTGCAGGAACTATACATCATTCATTAATAATTAAATGTATGCAAAAATTCAGATTAAACCCTTTGAGACATCAGTTTTTATTACTATTATTAATTATAACATAATTATAATTATACATTGTTATTGACTAATTCTTTACTCACCCATCTGTTCCATAAACTTGTCATAGTTTTCATTACGGTCGTTCTTCCATGTGCCGTTGAGTGCCATGATAGAAAAACAGAGTGATGCAGATCAAGAGGAAAAAGTGAGCGAATGGAGTGATGGCAGTGAGCCTGCTGCTTTGTTTCCATGCTTTTATAGCAAATCTTTATCTCTGTCCATTATCCAGCTGATGATGTAGTCTCTGAACATCAAATACGGTCATTGAGATAATGGCTGCCCCCAGAATATATTATTGCCCAATAATTATTATTGCCCCCGTACTCCTATTGTTCTGATTGACAGATAACACAGTTGACAGGCACCGACAGAGACTCAATAATGCAGAACGGCAGTGAGTGAAGTCAGTAGTATGTTTGTCAGTTTTATGGAAATATGAAAATTAATGGAAATTCAGCACAATTCACACTTTTTCACGATTCGAAACGAGAAATCTAAAAACCTCTAACTGCCAAACATGCATTGCAGGCTCTGTCTCAATCTCTGGTCTTAACAGCGATGTCATAATCAAACATCCTTATCTGGATATAAAATTTAATTAAGACGTTAGCGCGACCTTTGTCTGGCTGAACTAACTTGACTTATGATTTCATAATATTTACAAACTTGTAGACGTCACCTTCTCTATAATCTGCAGTGCCGAATGTCTTTCTATAAGTCTAAGGTTCAAATAGAGAGGACCAGAGTAGTGACAGTATCTGGCACTTGATCAGCTTATAATCCGCTGTGGTGACAAATAATATGAACAGCCAAAAGAAGAAGAAGAAGAGGCTTCGGATGGAAGAATGAGATAATAAACGATCAGACTTTCCAGTGGTTGATATTCAAGATTAGAAGAGGTCAAGGGTCTGCCTAATTAAATCCAGAGTTATATATCGCAGTTGTCCTAAGGCTTTGACAGAGCTTTCTGGTTTATAATCGAGAATAAATTAAATAGTTGCAAACAAAAAAATATCTTTATAGCTATGGAAAGTTTACATTGTAAGTTACTTCTTTTGTTTGATGTGGAGCTTTTTATTAGTTTCAGTCTGAAACATAAACAAAAACCCCAAATGTTTCTTTCAATAAAGAATTGCACAGAATGAAGTTCTATGCAATTACAGGAAATGTAAATTGTACGTAATGTAGATAATGGAACAGAAATTTGTAATATAAAAATTTAAATTTATTTAAAGAAATTAAATGTCTTAAGAAGAACGAAATAAAACATTTAGATATGTAAAATTAAAATGCGACAATTTTCCTTAGTTAAAAATGTTACATATATAAATATACTTATAAAACTATATTGTTGTTCTTTTAGTAAAACCTGCAACTGGATCATCTTGTTAAATTCAATACAGAGATATTAATTCAATATATAAAAAAAAAAATACTTTCCTATTAGATTTGTTGTTGCAATATGAAACCCATAAAAATAAAATATATAACTAAAATTAAAGAAACGAATCATTAACAGAATAATAGATTGGCTGAGCAGAAATTAGGAACTTTATAAGTTGTATTAGGAAAAAAAAAATGGTTTTTAATTTACCATTTGGCTAATAAAGGAATCTGTTGACCTTTATAAGAAAGAACAATGTTTACTTGTTATATCTCACTAGATCTTTATGAGCAACAATAAAGTCCTTAAAGCTATAACCACACACTATTTGTAAGAATAGCACTAATATAACTATTTGTGAGGCTGCTAAATCATAAATCTAGCACTTTCTTTGTAAGTTGTAAAATCAGAGGATTTAGCAAGCTACAATTCAAAATATAATTGTAATTTATTGTGATCAATAATTGTTAATTTTTACTTGATTTTACCAGATTTTTAATTTATACTCCATCAACATTATACAACTCATTGCTCATAAACCTCTTTAGATATAAACTGATGATCTGTGAGATGAAAGTGTTCGACTGTCCACATTTTCAGCTTATCACCAGAAGAAGAAAAAAGAGTGATAGCACTACATGAACACTAGTGCCCCATTGTGCGATTAATGTGTGTGTGTGTGTGTGTGTGTGTGTGTGTGTGTGTGTGTGTGTGTGTGTTCTTTAAGCTGGACATAAAACGCCAAAAAATCCATAGCACTAGCATTAGCCGCTAGGCACTTCCTGGTTAGAGGCTAATGCTAGATCTATTGATTCTTTAGTGTTTTCATGCATGTGCAAAACAAATCTTATTTCTGGTACAGAGTGAGAAGCCACAGAGACACTGCACTAATCCTAGTTTCTTTTCAATACACAATGTTGTGTATGTTTTAAAGTTTATTAATGCTAAAAATGCACCCAAAGTTTGAGGCGGAGACTAAACAAACCTGTGGTCCACCACTTAATACAGGCTTTTATTCAACCACATACAGTAGCGAACATAATTGAAATTTTAATTACATTCCCCCAGGACCGAGGTGCCACTGTACATACAACAATATAAATGTGTGTTTGTGTGTTTATACATCATTCTCTTTAATTCACTAATTAAGTTCTATACAGCTGCTTTCTCCATTGTCAATTTTGAAAAGGGCTATAGAAATCAACTTGAACTTGAATATAAATTAACATGAAATAACATTATATAAGCAAAAACATTTCTCTTCCTCCATCAGTTTCCCTCTGACCATCGCTATTCTGGGCCAGCTAGCTGGCCCTGTGAGGCAAATTTGAAATCTGATTTTTGAAAGAAACAAATACATTGCTAATATAGTTTAAGGCACATCGGCCAGCACTACTGATTTTGAAGGCCCTGGACAGATTAATTTGACATGGCAGCACATAGAGGCTAAAATCTGATTAGACAAAATAACCACATACAGATACTGGAAGCAATGCAGCCAAGAAAAACGCTATAATATTAAGAGAATAAACTGTTCTGAATAAAATAATAAAATTTCATGGAACAAATATTAGAATTTAGGTTGTAAATGTAGGACCCCAATTACAAAAAAGTTGGGACACTGTAAAAAATATGTGAATAAAAACATAATGCAATGATGTGGAAGTTATATATTTTAATATTTCATTCAGAATACAACATAGATAACATATCAAATGTTTAAACTAAGAAAATGTTTCATTTTAAGGGAAAAATAAGTTAATTTTTTGAATGTCATGGCATCAACACATCTAAAAGTAAGTTGGGACAAGGCCATGTTTAACACTGTGTGGCATCCCCTCTTCTTTCTGCAAACATCTGGGGACTGAGGAGACAAGTTGCTCAAGTTTAGGAATAGGAATGTTGTCCTATATGTTGTTCTAGAACTTGGATATACCTTTCAGCATTGATGGTGCCTTTCCAGATGTGTAAGCTGCCCATGCCACACACACTCATGCAACCCCATACCAGGCTTCTGAACTGAGCGCTGATAGCAACTTGGGTTGTCCTGGTCCTTTGTATGACATGGCGTCCCAGTTTTCCAAAAAGAACTTCAAATTTTGACTCGTCTGACCACAGAACAGTTTTCTACTTTGCCATAGTCCATTTTAAATGAGCCTTGGCCTAGAGAAAACGCCTGAGCTTCTGGATCATGTTCAGATATGGCTTCTTTTTTGACCTATAGAGTTTTGGTCGGCAGCGGCGAATGGCACGGCGGATTGTGTTCACTGACAATGTTTTCTGGAAGTATTCCTGAGCCCATGTTGTCATGTCCATTACAGTAGCATTTCTGCATGTGATGCAGTGCCGTCTAAGGGCCCGAAGATCATCCAGTATGGATTTCCAGCCTCGACCCTTACACACAGAGATTGTTCCACACGTGGCCAAATTGTTGGTACCCTTCGGTCAATGAAAGAAAAACTCACAATGGTCACAGAAAAAACTTTAATCTGACAAAAGTAATAAATAAAAATTCAATGAATGTTACCCAATGAAAGTCAGACATTGCTTTTTTTCAACCATGCTTCAACTGAATTATTAAAAAAAAATAACCTCATGGAGCAGGCCTAGACAAAAATGATGGTACCCCTAGAAAAGACATGTGACCAAAGGGACATGTTAATTCAAGGTGTGTCCACTAATTAGCATCACAGGTGTCTACAATCTTGTAATCAGTCAGTGGGTCTATATATAGGGCTCCAGGTAGCCAGGTCACTGTGTTGTCTGGTGACATGGTGTGTACCACACTCAACATGGACCAGAGGAAGCGAAGGAAAGAGTTGTTTTAGGAGATTAGAAGGGAAAATTATAGACAAGCATGATAAAGGTAAAGGCTATAAGACCATCTCCAAGCAGCTAAATGTTCCTGTGACTACAGTTGCACATATAATTCAGAAATTTAAGATCCATGGGACTGCAGTCAACCTCCCTAAATTTTATTTGTATATAACTTTTAACAATGGACATTGTTAAAAGTGATTAGCTCTTATTACTTTTAATAGCTTATTAGCAGATGAATTTTGCTAAAACTGTATTTAAGCGTTTTTCACGTCATTTACATGGCTCTAATTGTGCTGAATAGTATATTAACTGTTTTTTTTATTCACTACATAATTTGTACAGGTCAGGCTGTGTCCTCACAAAGTGCTCAAGATCTGGTAAATCAACCAGTATAAAGTTGTTATAGTTATTATATAGCTGTTGATCAAACTAACAGGTCCATAAAATAAATGTTTGTTTGTTTATTTGATTACCTGTGACAGTCAAAAAAGCGTGACTTTGAACATTTTGTGAAAATATTTTAAATACAAATCTACCACTAGGGGGCAGTGCCTATTTGACATTTATTTTTATTGCGAACATTTACATTTACATTTGCGGCATTTAGCAGACGCCCTTATACAGAGCGACGTACAAAAGTACTTTGAGTCTCTATCAATGAATAAATAAATGAACATGATTGCCATGTGAATTATTTTCTGTAGTTTTTAGTTTTAAACAGTGGTGGACAATAACAAATTTAATGTAATCTGTTACTGTATTTAAGTATTAATTTTTTTGAGTATTTGTACTTTATTCTAGTATTTCCATTCGAGGTGACTTTTACTTTAACTTTACTAAATTTCAAAGTCAAATATCATATTTTGTGCTCGACTACATTTTGCAAAATCAGTCGTTCATTTTTATTTATAAGTGTATAAAAAACAAATGGTCAAATATACAGCAATACACCAATCAGTGTAGAGCACGTGCACTGTTTTAAACTGGTTTTGATTGCCCACGCAAAAAATAAATAAATAAACTTTCGGCTTCTCCCATTAGGGGTCGCCACAGCGGATGCGGATTTTACGTTGAATGCCCTTCCTAACGCAACCCTCCCCATTTATCCGGGCTTGGGACCGGCATTAAGGCTTGTGCAACCCTCATGGCTGGGGCTGGTTCCCTGACCGGGGATCGAACCCGGGCCGCAGCGGTGAGAGCGCCGCACCCTAACCACTAGACCACCAGGGAACCCCACACAAAAAAAAAAAAAAAAAAAAAATAAATAAAAATTAATATTTTTTGTTTGTTTGTTTTTTTGTTGCTTTTTTTACCGTTAATTTGCACGGTCGCATTATTATTATATCATGTCACGGTCAACGAAACCTGGTCGGATTGTGCACCCACCGCCCGGAGAAGTTCCCTCACTCATATACTCAGAAAGGATGGGCGTGTATCAGTATTGAGAGCTGAATCCAAATTAAAATTATAGATGACAAAAAAGCTCTAAAACCTCAGGATCCAAATTTACAAAAAAAGAGTAAAGAAGTGGGGGGGAAACGTGTAATAGATGAAGGTGTTTATGCAGCTCTATCACCATCTCGTTATGAGGATAGCAAAGGCTAATGCATTTAATTAAACTAAATACTAAAAACTATATATCATTTAGGTTATGCTGTGGTGCCTGCTATGCGTTTACGCATAGAGCAGCAATATTTATTTGAGCTTGTTAAGTATAATCATTTATAGTATGTAGTTTATTATAATGTGTGTTGCAGCAAAACAGTTACAACCTGACTAGTCTAGTTGGATTTTCTTTAAAGTAGCACTTATTGATTTGGTTATTTTAACTTGGGTGATGTCATAAAGGTTTTCTGTGATTTTACTAAAAAGGTCTTGAACTGAGTTCAGTAAGGGGGAATCTCCAGTGCAGCTTAAAATTCTCAATTAAAAGACATACAGTCATGGCTAAAAATATTGGCACCCTTGCAAATGTTTCAGAAAATACAATTTGATATTCCCGTGCTTATTGTTTTTGTTTGCACTGCAACAACACAAAAAAACAAGGACAAAAAGTCAAACTTGATAAGATTTCACACACAACTCAAAAATGGACTGGACAAAATGATTGTTGAAATTGTAAGAAGTAATTGTTTCCCGCATGTGATGCTCCTGTAATTTGTATTTAGACACACCTGTGGCAAGTTACAGGTGTGGGCAGTATAGTAATCACACTTGCAACCAGTGAAAATAGAGAAAAGTTTACTCAATCTTTGTGTTGTGTCACACTGAGCATTGAGAAACACACTGAGCCTTAACTGTGTGAACGGTATCATGAAATCTGTTGATTACCAAAGAATTTTGTCGTGCAACATAGTGGCCAGTGTCAGAAAGAAAGCTGCGTCTCCACCAAAGGTCATTTGTCTTTCAGCAGGACAATGACCTAAAGCACAGTTTAAAAAACACTCCGAAATGGTTACAAACAAAGTGCTGGAGAGTCCAGATCGGAATCCCATAGAACACCTGTGGAGAGATCTCAAAACAGCAGATGGGAGAAGGCATCCTTCAAATCTAAATGTCCTGGAGCAGTTTGCAAAAGATGAGTGGTCCAAAAATTCCAGTAGAGAGGTGTAAGAAATTCATGGTTACAAGAAGCGAGTGATTTCAGTTAATTTTTCCAAAGGGGGTGCTACCAAATATTAAGTTAAGGGTGCCAATACATTTGTCCAGTGCATTTTTTTCTTTGTTTTCTGTGTGAAATTGTATCAGATTTGACTTTGTGTTGTTCCAATAAAAACAAAATGTTTTTACACATGAATACCAAAACATTTGCAACTGTACCACTTTTCTAAAAGAATGGTTGCATTTTATGACAGAATTGCAAAGATGCTGATATTTGTGGCCATGACTGTATATTAAAAGGCTATAGATGTTGTATCGATAGATGTATTTTATGGCTACAATTAGCCAAGGAGTTTTATGGTTCTTGGTTCTGAAAGTTTTATCAAATTGTGCACAATGACGTGTATTTAATTGTGCAATAAATGCATTTAGGTCTGTAAGGTCTTATATAGACAGGTGTGTGGCTTTCCTAATCAAGTCCAATCAGTATAATCAAACACAGCTGGACTCAAATGAAGGTGTAGAACCATCTCAAGGATGATCAGAAGAAATGGATAGCACCTGAGTTAAATATATGAGTGTCACAGCAAAGGGTCTGAATACTTAGGACCATGTGATATTTCAGTTTTTCTTTTTTAATAAATCTGCAAAAATGTCAACAATTCTGTGTTTTTTTTGTCAATATGGGGTGCTATGTGTACATTGATGAGGAAAAGAAATGAACTTAAATGATTTTAGCAAATGGCTGCAATATAACAATGAGTGAAAAATTTAAGGGGGCCTGAATACTTTTCGTACCCACTATATTGACAAAGGTTTGCAGACACCTGAACATAATGTGTATGCTTTTTGAAAATCCAATTTCACATTTAGTTGCTGTTAATAGACCACCACTCTTCTGGGAAGATCTTCCACTAGATTTTGAAGTCTGCTTGTGGAGATGGGTGCTTTATTCAGCTACAAATGTGATTGTAAAGTCAGGTACTGATATGGGTGAGTTGACAAGGCCTGGGCTGCAGTCAGTTCACATTCATCCCAAATGTGTTCAACATGGTTGAGGCCAAGAGTTCTATAGCAGAAGATCTTTCACTCAAACCCATGTAAACCATATCTTTATAGAGCTAGCTTTGTACACAGGGGAATTGTTGTGTTGAAACAGGTTTGGGTCTCGTATTTCACGTGTAGGGAAACTTTAATGTTACCACATCCAAAGACATACAATTGTGTGTCTCCAACTCTGTTGTAACAGTTTTGGGAAGAACCACACATGACTGGAAAAGTCGTGTCCCAATACCATTCACCATATATTATATATATTAAACATATTTAGGAAAAAAAAGAAAAAAGACAATCTGACAAAGAGTCAAGTCTCTCTCTCTCTCTCTCTCTCTCTCTCTCTCTCTCTCTCTCTCTCTCTCTCTCTCTCTCTCTTTCTGTGTGTGTGTGTGGTGTGAGTAATGAACCTGGTTGTTTATTTTAGCTCTGCTGACAGTGCATTTAGAATTTCATGCTTGACTAAATGTACATCCTCACACGTACACACCCACACACACACGCACGCGCACACACACAGTGCCACCCACTACAGTAAGCAGGCACCTGCATCACCCACACCTGTGTTTGTGTGGTAATGAAGCGGCACCAGGCGCCATGCAGAAGCCTTCTCTCTCCTCCATCTCCCACTTTCTCTCCTCCATCCTCCACTTATTCCCCCACTCTCTGTCCCTTGTCATTTCTCTTTCTCCTTCTTTTCTGATTCATCTCGGTTTCCTCCATCTCACACTCATGGATCTTCTACTGTTCTCTTGACTCTTCAGTCTCCCACACTCCTTTTCATCCATCTCCAACTCACACTACTGCTTTACTTCACATCCCATGTTATTTAACAGTGAACTTCCTAAACAAAATGGTTTTAATCAGTAGTATTTGATGAAGTAAAAATCAGCATGGCTGTTCACTATGGAATCATTGAGGTAGAAAAATTTATTTTCGAATGTCTTTCTTTCGGCTTCTCCCATTAGGGGGTTTGCCACAGCGGACCATCCGCATGTTTGATTTGGCACATGTTTTTACGCTGGATGCCCTTCCTAACGCAACCCTCCCCATTCATCCGGGCTTGGGACCGGCACTAAGGCTTGTGCAACCCTAATGGCTGGGGTTGGTTCCCTGACCGGCGATCGAACCCGGGCTGCAGCGGTGAGAGCGCCGCATCCTAACCACTAGACCACCAGGGATGTAATATGCAAAATTGCATTGCAATAATAAAAAAGGGAATGTACACAATATGAGGTTCTTTTTTAAACTGTTATTGAAAAAAAACTGAAGGCATACAATTGTATTGGTGTTAATACAGTAGCATGACATTTTCCCTTCACTTGAACTAGGAGACTCAAACCTGCTTCAGCATGATAATGCCCTTGTGCACAAAGCAAACTCCATGAAGTTATGCTTTACATGGGTTGGAGTGGAAGATCTCCTGATATAGAGCTCTAACCTAATTCTATTGAACACCTTTGGGATGAATTGGAACACTGACTACACCCCAGACCTCTTCACCTCAACTTCATCAGTACCTAAATAATCAGTACCCTACTAATATCCTTATGTCTGAATGAGCACAAATCTCCACAAGCAAGTAGTGGAAAGTCTTCCCAGAAGAGTGGCAGTTGTTATTACAGCAACTTAATGTAATATGGGATGTACAAAAAGGCCATACCTTACTTATGACCAGGTGTCCACAAACCTTTGGCATTATAGTGTATTTCTATATTTAATGTACATTTTCCATCAATAAAACTTTCTTTCAGCTTCTCCCTCTAGGGGTCGCCATTGCGGATTATCCACACGTTTTGATTTGGCACGTTTTTATGCTGGATGCCCTTCCTAACGCAACCCTCCCATTTATCCGGGCTTGGGACCGGCACTAAGAGTGCACTGGCTTGTGCAACCCTAATGGCTGGGGTTGGTTCCCTGACTGGGGATCGAACAGTTTCCATTAATATATGTGCAAATTACATACATATTTTTACGCTTTAAATTGCAAAATTGAAATTTTAATGAATTAACCAGATTGATTTGATATGTGTAACATGTCGAAACAGAAATGGTAGCAAAATAATAATTTAAATGTTACTTGTCCTAAATGCATATAGACTCATGGTTAGGACACAAGTATAGTATATTTGTATATTTGTATGCTGTCGTCCCCTCACATTCACACGTTCACTCAGGTTTGTTGACGGTGGTGTGGTGGGTCGTCTCTTATCCCAGAGATCCCTCATGTCTGTGTTACCTTCTGGTTCTCCCTTTTAGTTATGCTGCCATAGCGAGTCTTGCCGGAGTCCAAACTGCACAGTGACATTAACTTTCATACACCAATAGTTACACTTAATAATCCATATCCTTCTCTTCCCGTCACCCTCTCTCTCTCTCTCTCTCTCTCTCTCTCTCTCTCTCTCTCTCTCTCTCTCTCTCTCTCGGTCGAGTTAAACATGCTCCTGAGGCTCCAGTGACCACTGTTCCTGCCCCTCTCCTCCTTGGATCTTCACACTTCTGTGCAGCTCGGGACGGTCTCTCATCAACACCTTGGGTGGTTCCATGTAATTCCGGAGTAGAACGGGTGCTTTGAGGATGGATTGGACTGTAGTTGGTGTCGGCGGTCTGCAGCACTGACTCGGGAGTGCAGTTTGCTTCTGATCATCATCACTGTACCCCACAACATTGTATATCTGCTTCAAATGGACATTTGGTGCAACCCAGATGAGGATGGGTTCCCTCTTGAGTCTGGTTCCTCTCAAGGTTTCTTCCTTTGCCATCTCGGGGAGTTTTTCCTTGCCACAGTTGCTCATCAGGGACAAACATACTTACAAAGAACATATTTATGTTTAATCACCACATTATCTGTGTAAAGCTGCTTTGAGACAATGTTCATTGTTAAAAGCGCTATACAAATAAAAATGAATTGAATTGAATATAGCATTTTTATCATAACACCATGTGATATTTATAGCAAAATTCAGTGTGTATTTCAAAATGCATTCTGAGCCAAAGTTATAGCAAAACCGTCTTCTAAATGTCTTTTTAAATGCATTGACAATCACATTTTAATCGTTTGGAAAATGCATCTTGATTTAATACTGTGCAATGTAAAGTCCGAAAACACAGAACTAATTAGAACATCTTCCTTTAAATGCTCAATTATTTGTTTTAGCTCAATGAAAATAGATACATTCTCTCATTGAATCTATAACATTGTCTATACAGTTTAGTTTATTAGATCAAAAATATTATAGATCAAAATATTATAGAAAAGTATAAACTGATAAAAAATTGCTTTCATCTTTATCACTAAATAAAATTGCAAACTGTTAGGGGAAAACCAATTGACATTAGCACAGTTAGCTTGCTAACATGTTGCTAACATATACTGAATATTTTAACCCCATCATGTAGCTCTAATGCATGGATTTCAAAAAAGACTTCCCGCTTTAAGTTGAATGCAGTATTAGCAAAGTGTATTCTAACACAGGTAAAGATAAAGTTTGTGTGTGTGTGTGTGTGTGTGTGTGTGTGTGTGTGTGTGTGTGTGTGTGTTATTGTTAGCGTTGTGTTAATAAGGTGTTAATCCTCTCATTACCTGCTGTGACCTGTTTTTTGTGATACAGTCCAGTGCTTAGCTCTTAATTACACACTACCTAGAGCTGCATCATCCTCCATTCAGCCTGCTTACAAAAGGGATATTCTCTCTCTCTCTCTCTCTCTCTCTCTCTCTCTCTCTCTCTCTCTCTCTCTCTCTCTCTCTCTCTCTCTGTCTGTTTCCACCTTTTTCATATTATTTTTCCTCTTTACCGATCATGTTTTTATAGTGTCAGTATCAATATGTTGACCCTTTATCCCTCTTCCACTCTGTCTTACTTTCTTTCTCTCTGCGTCCCTGTCTATCACTCACATTCAGTTAGAGAGAGACAGAGAGACAGACAGAAGTGTGAGAATGACAGGAATCAAATAATACAGAAAGACAATAAGACAAACTGAGAGGGAGAAATTTAAATAAAAAACAGTGAGCCAGACGTTCATCGAGTAAAAAGCACGTAATGGCAACCAGAAAAGAATATAGAAGGGAGAGACAAAATGTGAGACAGATAATGCATATGAGACAAAAACAGAGAAAATCGAATTCTCATTTTTTTTGCTGCCATTGTTTTGTTTGTTTCACTTTCTGTCTTTTAATGTTTCCCATATTTTGTCTCTCACTTTATTTGTTTTTTTTCCCTCATCTTTCTATCTGTCTCACTCTACTGCTGTCTCCTATCTGAACAAATGTCTCATTCTGTTTCTGTTTTTCCATTTATTCCACCTTCTTAATCTCAAAATGGAAAATCATTGAAAACTTGATTATTATGATGACAGGCTTTATTCTGTTTTATATCATAAATCCAGTACTTAAACCTGATTGGTCAGAAGGTCTTAATATATGTCAGCTAAAATTTAAGTAATAAAAGGAAATTAAGTTCAATTTAATTAGATTTTTGTATAGCACTTTTAACAAAGTACTATTGTCCCAAAGAGCTTTATAGAAATCAATTAGTATGTATAATGTTATATATTTTGTATGTATAATTTTATTTGATCTTTAATGATCTAGCCAGTGGTGACCGTGGAAAGAAAAATCACCTTGAGATAGTATGAGGAAGAAACCTTAAGAGGAACCAGACTAAAAAAGCGAACCCCATGTTTAACTGGGTGAAACCAAATGACCATTTATTATATTTTTATCATTGTTGGGTTATTGATGAGAACTTAATTGTTTAATTGTTGAAACTGCTGTTCAAAACAACGATGAGCTGCCACTCTTGGGGCTCTTGAGCAGGGCCCTAGACCTTCTGCGATCCAGGGGTGCTGTAACATGGATGGCCCTGTGCTCAGACCTGAAAGCTTCCTGAAATCCCTGGGCTATACGTAGAAATAACAATTTCCAAATGTAGTTCTTGAGATGAACCAGTAGATCTTTATAGACAGTTCATGTGGAACTGTTCTCAGCAGAACTCCAGAGTTAGGGTGTGAGTATTTTATTTTTGTAGATCAAAATATTATAGAAAAGTATAAACTGATAAAAAATTGCTTTCATCTTTATCACTAAATAAAATTGCAAACTGTCACAGTATAAGAGAAATAAAACAATTACAGGAAAGAGAAGTGCACTATCTTGCAGTGGAAGCCAGCGGAAGTCTCCTTGTTTTTCTCAATGTCTAAATTTATGATTTCTAGCACAGGGAGGCTTGTGGATTTAATAAAGTCACAAGTTAGTGTTATACTTTACAGGAAAAGTGAATATTAAAATCCAGGAAACAAAGAGAGAGATTGGAAGATCTGTGCTGCTTTTAGTCACTAGGTATGAGAAAGATTAAATCTGAATATCTGGGATGCGAGTAGCATGAGGCGTAATGTGCGCAAGAGCACAGCATCGTCACTATGGTGGTTAACACTGATGAACTCTGATCTGATTAACACTGTGTACACTCGCTTTATCTGTGATAACATGAAACCCAGAGACAGCCTGAGACAAGCTTGAGATGTACACCGGAGATTGTAGTGGAAATAAAATTGAGAAGGGTAAGCTGAACTGGGAAGAGAGAGAGAGAGAATGAGAGCGTGAACGAGAGATAGATATGGATAACCAAGCAGTGATTTATTTTTTCCAAACATTTTCTTAGCATTTTCTTAGATAAGCTAAGAAAATGTATGAAAAAACTAAATCACTAAATCATAAAATTACTGCTTGCAAGAAACTCCAAACGTATAAATACCGTTATATTTTCCCATAATGTTGTATGTTTGGATTGTGCAAGTTTCAATCTTTCTGTATGCTTTAAAATCCACCCAATTCACTCTTTATCTCACTGATAATCAGATGCCATGACTGGAAACAGACATAAATGTTTTCTTATAAATTACTGGTTGGGCCACTGATAAGACAGAACGCATTTTGTGATATGTCTTTAAAGGAAATATATGCTAAGAAAAAAAAAAAAAAAAAAAAACAGGGCTAAATTATTCCTCTCCCTTTGTTAAGATTTGAATGTCTAAACAAGAAATAATTGTTCAGAAAAATCAATCATTAAACAAATAGAGTGATCTCTCCCTGCTTAATCAGTCCTGTTTCCTTTATGAGCTTGTTTTTAGTCTCTTGATAGACCACATTAAGTCTGGCAGATAACTAAATAATAACTGCTCATAGAATTGAATATTTCTGTCAAAATGTTTGTGAATTTTACATCGAAAAATGTAAATCATTAATGTGATTTGACTTACAAGAGGACTATAAGGAAATCTCCCTGTTTCTAGCTTTTTTTTCCCAAAAAAATAAAGGAAAGCAGCAAATGGTGATACAGGAGCTCTCATGAGTGAATTTGTTTAATTTTGTAACCAATAGTTGATGTCCAATTGTAATGACCATTACAAGCTTAATAAGTTACCATTTGGGGCTTGCTTTTTTTTTTTATTCTTTAATTGCCTGTTTGTCATGTTTCCTTACAGCTTTAGGTTCCCCTTTAGGTTTCTACTTCTCCTTAAAGCATCATTGGAAAGTGTTCACAATAAATAAAAAATCAATATATTTGTGCTAATTCGGCCACAAGGGTGTTAGTAAAGTCAGGTACTGATGTAGGGCGAGGAGACATGGGGTGGTGAGGAGACCAGTGTTCCAATTCATCCCAATGGTGTTCAGTAGGGTTGAAATCAGAGCTCCACACCAGGGCACTCGAGATGTTTCACTCCAATCCATGTAAAGCATCTTTTCATGGAGCTGGCTTTGTATACAGGGGTATTGTCATGCTGGAACAGGTTTGGGTCTCCAAGTCAAGTGAAGGGAAAATTAAATGCTACTACATCCAAAGATGTCCTATAGAACCCCCAACTTTGTGGTAACTGTTTAGAGAAGAAGCACATATGGCTGGAAAATATGTCTCCATGCACATTTATTGCTTGAAATTATAATATGCATTATGAAAGGACACAAATAAAAAAAATATAAACAAATATGTAAATTACTCTTTTCTAAGCGTGTCAAGCACGTTCTGCGATTCGCACTGGATCTCCACAATGGTGTCAAAACGGCAAGCTGGATCTTCATCTTCGGGAAGAGGGCGAAGTCTGCAGGAGCCAAATCTGGCAAGTAGGGTGGGTTTGGAATTGAGACCATGTGAATTGTTTTCCGACGATCATCATGCTTGAGTTTTGACATTTTCGCAGATTGAACTTGTTGAAGGTCTTCCTGATGTCTCGTCATCTTCCAGTGAGGTTCACTAAGGAAAACTACTCATACCAGCATCAGTTTCACACAGAATTCCACATTTTCTCTTTGTTCTAACTTGCATGTACATGATAAAATCCCAGACGTGCTGATGCACATGGTCAGAATTGCACTATTAGTCTTCAAACTTTTTGATTCCACCTCGTAAGTAAAAATATTTGGACCCTGCTGATATAGGAAAGAAATTGAAGCAGCATATTGTGATAGTTAGAGGTACTACTACCATCACAGCTCAGTAAGTCATACGCAAATGTAATAATTTTATATTATCCAGTTATAGGTATGCTTAGAGTTGTCGAAGTCTAAGGCTAGAAAATGATATTCTCGTTTCAAAAATATCTAACGTACATAGAAAAGGGGTTAACATTACAGTGGTAAATGGAATCTGAAGTGTGTAAACAATATTGTAATCCATGGTGTAGTGTTCCTTCATCCTCCTCCCGTTTCTGATTTAATACTGACCGAATATTGACCCTGTGCCAGAAAAAGTCTCACTTATTTAAAGATCCATAGAAGCATTGTTGTTCACGGGTCATTACACTAAGCTTGCTCTTATTACTAAACCTTATGTACTTTTTAAGCAGATCGGATTCCCGGAAACCAGGAAGAGCGATGAGGATTAAACAGCGGTGATGACAGCTTCTGACACGGTGCAAAACCTGTAGATTAACACTTCTGTGTGAAAGAAAGAGCATAAGGGAATTTGCTTGAATTTGAAGTACAGTGATTTACATGAACAAAATCAAATTGTAAAAATAAGAATACTGTGTAGAACACACTCATTTCCTTTCCAGTTATGCAGCTTTGTAGCTTGTAATATATGGTTATAATATCCTGAAAAATTGTAAAACATTCATTATTCTTTTTCATACTTTTAGCAGATAATATTGCTTACTTTTGAATTTTTTTTTTGCTCTAATTTGGTGTGTTTAATAATCCCACATATTTCAATCCATACAAATATTACATACATTGGTAACATGCCACTGTTTGCAGTAGATCTTTTGACTGTGTTTTGCAAGCAAATAAAAAAATATATATATATATATATATATATATATATATATATATATATATATATATATATATATATATATATATATATATAATAACATGCTTTGGGATTTGTTTTATCAGCTTTTCATTCTCAAAGTGCGTTTGTAAAGAGCAGTGATAAGCGCGTGGGACAAACGTGTGGAAATCCTCTTAAGAGAACGAGTGTATAGACAATAGAAGACAATAGAACAAAGAGGATTATTCGGTAAATCTGAAGGACCTCTTCCTCTCTTAATTGAGCTTTTTGCACTCGGATAGACTGCTACTCTGCTGTTTGAGAGTGATTTCTAAAAATGCGTTAGCTGCACATATACCAGTCATTGGACGAGACACCTGTTATTCAAGATATACAGGAAGTATGAAATCTTATAACTTTGTTTCTTGTACATGTGTAAAGTTCTCTGTTTATTTTAAACAATTATTTATTTCAATTAGTGCACCTTTAAATATAAGAAAATAACTATCCAATCCTAACTTACTATCCAATCATTGTTTATGATGACACTTGACCTTGCTATAATGCCATCACACACTCTCACTTGGCAATTTCTGTAACATCAAACAAGTGTGTCGATTTTTCCCTAAGCAACTTCATTATTATTATCACAGCAGGCTTTCACTGAATAACAGTCCATCTTTCTCTATCTGTCTATCGAACTCTTTTCTCCAGGTAATGTAAACACTCATTTCAACAGCAGAACTTACAATTTTGGAAGCACTTCCTTTCAGGCTTTCCCCTTTTCTCTTGGCGGACAGAGGAAATGACGGGACCCCTGAAGGGTACAGGACAAGAGGGCAAACACTCCCTGCTAGCTGTAGGAAACTAGTATTCCTAACGGGACAAAGCCACCTCTCTGAGCACACAGTGGGTGTTTTTCTCACCGAAAGGTGAACCCAGCATGCCAAGAACAACTCTGTTGTGAGATTTCTGTGCTACGTCAAAACGGAATCGTAATCAAAGGGGAAAACTAGACGAGTTTTTGTCTGCTATTCATACAAGTGAGACAAAAAGAGGCTAAATCGGGGGCATTCGGGTGGCAGCTCTTGAGGTGCTACAGATCTAAATAATGAGCCACAGCGTTAAAAAAAGCATTGTGTGTTAAAACTGTTAGATGTAGAGGTCTACTGAATTCTTAATCCTGATTGGTCTAAAGGTATTGGTCTAAAGGTATTGGTTTTCTATACCAGCAACTCTGACAATGCTTCCAGCTGTTTATACTAATGCACTTTCTTCATAATATGTTAGAACAACCAAATTAATTACTTGTATGGTAGAAGCACCATATATATATATAGCACTGGATTGTAAATCCTCAGGACAGCAGATGTAGGGTCAAAAATACTATCAAGTTGACTACAAAGGATCAGCCTGGCAGATCAGGAAATACAGAAAATGCAGGATGACATTATGGTCTAAATGGAGGACATGACAGAGAAAGTTGGTGTGTGTGTAAGACCCCAAAAAATGTGTATTCATTTTCAATTGGCACATTATACTGATGAGGACCCAAAGCCTATCCTAGGAGGACTGGACAGAATGTGGAATGAAACTGAAGAACAAGAAGCTGAAACAGAACCCGATAAAAACAATGTGGACACTGTACAGTACACAAACTCTAAACAGTTCCTCGTTTTTGTAATCAACAAGAGCTTTGTAATTAAGAGGCAGAGAAAAGGAGGTTCTGTGAATGGAAAACAAAAATATAAAACTATGGTCTAGTGTTTCCTGATTCCTCTTATCGGTTTATTGACCAAATGTCTAAAAACTTTTTGCAGTGGATTTTGTGTCTGCTACAGAGAGGTGTGTTAAAGTCAATCAGATGCGCATCAGTGCTACACAACCTCCCAATTAAACCACACAAAAAAATACCCTCATGCTTTACAACATCATGTTCGCTTAACTTCAGAGGAACCCTAATCTCTCTTTTGTTGCTTTCACCTTCAGTTCCCCGCTCTGTCATTAGGTGACCTTTAAGCCCTGGCTGACTCTGGCATGACCTCCATGGGGTCACTCCAGCCAAATAAAGTTGTGGTCTAAGGAGCATACAGGCACTTCGGAATGTGTTAAGGCGGTGCTCAATACGACACCCTTTGATTCTTAGCATTTCCTGCACCAGAATAAATAAGGAGCCAAAAACGTGTCACAACGGCCCCTCGTCATTTCATCGGATTACAATAAGTTTAGGTTGTAATAGTATATTGTTAGTTTGAGAGTTAAACTATTGTGTGTTAACACAAGCCTGATTTGTGCATGTGTGTGTGTGTGTGTGTGTGTGTGTGTTGGATTCCCACAGGTTTTGAAGGAAAGGAGACACTTGAGTGTGTTAAATGCCAAATTAACCTGTTAATCCTGCCCTTCAGTAAAGCCAAACTGTGACAACCTTCTCTCTCTTTCAGTCTCACCCCCATCCTATAACATTCCTTCTTCATAATTTTAATATCGAACTTTCTCCAGTTATAACCCACCAGTTAATATTTAGATGTCTCTGTAGTCAGCAAGCTACATTCTAAGGTAAAGACTACAGAGCACAGATTCTAAACTAGACTAACAAATATTCTAAAAACTATTCACACGTGATTTTGGTTGAGATTTATACGTGGGCTACTGGTTATTTGCAATTTGTGTAGCGTTCTTGGTGGATTTGAGACGTTTCAATGGCGTACTGTACACAAACCATGTACAGGTAGCCCCTGACTTACGAAATAGATAGGGACCGGAAAAGTGTTCGTAAGTCGATTATTCGCAAGTCAAGAAGAGTCCCACAATGCATGCCTGCCAGGCATTCTTCTTCTTATCCCTCTGTTTGCGGCGTTGTCAAATCGGAATAGCAGATTCTGAAAGTTTTCTTAAATATAATTTTATTTTCCTTTATTTATTTATTTTTTTCTTGTTAGATACCATCAAGTGCCAATCAAAGCAAGTTTAAATCAGAGCACACGCTCTACCTTGATTATTGGCTTGCTGCGTGTTTGACCAGTTTTTATCCACTCATAAATAAAAAATGATTTCGCACAATGCAGTCGATTTAAAAAGTAAGATATTTGACTTTGAAATGAAGTGATGGTAAAATAAAAGTCTCCCCAAATGAAAATACTAATTAATAATAAATAAAATACTAATTACTAGTTAATTACAGATACGCAAAAAAACTACTTGGACTTGGACTCAAACTTAGACATACTTTATTGATCCTGTGAGGGAAATTATTGTGTTACAGCAGCAGCAGGTTGCACAAATAATAGTTTTAATAGTAATTTTAATTAAAATAAATAAATAAATAAATAAATACGATATTGACATGTGATGCTAGATAAAAAAGCAGAGTACAGTAACGATTTACATTTACTCTGTCAATATCCACCACTGATTCAAGATGTTTAGATTTTCTAGGGCTGTTTTAGTGCAGCGATGAAATAAAACATGTACCCACATACAGGTTTCGTTTTGTTTAATTTGGGATTTTGGCTTCTATTCAGGCTTGGTTGCACAGTTACCATCAGAAGCGTCATGTTTTTTGTTGTGACTAGTCGAAAGGAGGGAAAGAAAAAGAAAGATACAAGGAGGGAGAGAGAGAGAAGAGAAGAGGAAAGACATAAAACAGGCCTTCATGTGGCCTCACAGTTCATTTGTAGTGTTTTATCTATACACCATCATCACAGTAGAGTCTTTAGCAGTGAATAGACTGGAGGTTTGTTCATTTATCTATTCTGTCTGTTTCATCATTTGTTTGTCACTTTAAACACACTGCAGATGGGGGGTGGGTGGGTGCTTGGGGGGATTTTGGGGGAGTTATAAATCTTGAGATCATGAGCACACAAACCAAATCTATTATGTTAATAAGGGAATTGAAACTGAAGTGTACACGATGGTCACCAAACAGTAAATGTAAATACAGAACTAATCCATGTTTATTATGAAATACTACTAGTAATACTACTTTAGTTTTGCACTAGATTTATGAAGCTAAGGGTGGAAATATATATTTGGTCCATATACTTTTATTTTATGTAAATATGGAGGATTTAAAGCCTCCACTATATGGCGCATCTAAGACAAAACATCTCAATTCATTTGCTTTCCAGTTCAAATTGTAAAGCTTAGTGGTTTCATGCCGGTACAACTTTAACCAGTCAGATCCTGTTTCTTTTCAAAACTTTCTCACATTTACATTTATCAGATGCCCTTATCCAGAGCGACATACAAAAGTGCTTTGAGTCTTTATCAGTGAATGAACCAACACTGGGTTATTAGGTTGCAGAGACTTTGGATACCATCAGCCTAAACACTTGTTTTTTTTTTTCAAAAATAGACATAAAACTACAGTGGAAAAAATGCTAGAATAAAGTGCTAGTTTTAATTGTTATTGAGCTCAATTTGTTATAGTTGTGGTAACACTGACTATAACAGTCAAACCATTAGTTTTAACACTAAATAATGATTTAGATAAGCATACAAGACGTTGAGACAAGATTCTACGACGAGATATTGTTGACTCATATTGTGCTATTGTTTACCTTTATTTTGCATGACACATCAAGTTTCTAATGCACGAGAACACGAGGCCACTATCTTGTAGTTAACAGCAGTAGACCTTACACTGAATATTCTGTAGCTAACATCTAGCAGGCACCAGTTTCGCATTGTGCACACCTGACAGACACATCTCAGTCTTTAATAGGCAACTATCTTTAAAAAAAGGACTAGATTTTTGCTTTGCTTTTCTTGAAAAGTTTGAAATTTTTGTGTCAACACTTATGGTTTAACCATGTCAAATTTTTGACCCTTGCAATTATGATACAGGACTGAAAAGCAATTGTCAGACCAAACATAATCAAAACTTAATAGGCCTTGCATGAAACAAAACAACCTTATTTTTGTTAGACTTATTATCACAAAAAGAGTACATTTATTATGACATAGAAGGCACTTTACTGTTGTATGCTGACATTTACTGTTTACCTTCACATCTGAATAAATTCTAACTGCCTTGTCCATTAATATATGCTAACATTTTGTGTTTCATTTTATTATAATTTTTTTTTTCTTGGATAAACTCTTTTGCTTGTCTAGGCATAACACCACACTCTTTTGCTTTTATCTCTCCCAATCCTACTAAGTGTGATTAGTCTAATCTTAGCCATATGTGTCTGATCGTTACACCTCCCTATCAGGCACCAAACTGTTATTGTCTATGAGCGAGAACGAGTCTTTTTCCCATAACACCAAAGCCGCGATAGAGAGATGAAACATGCTGATGTCTCTTTTTCTCACATCTGATAGGACACTTATGTTCTTTCTGTCTGTCTCTCTCTCACTTTATCTCATTGTTTTCCTTTTTTCCCTCCTACCTACTTCTATCCATAACGGTCACAACTTCTTCTATGCGTCACTGTTACCATTTCACAATGTTTCCTTCACTCTCAGGTTTTCTCTAACTGAGAGCGTTTCCAAAACAGAAGAAAAGCTTCTGTGTTATCATTGAAATAACAAAAAAGGACGATGTTTCGTGTATATTTTCACCTGGCAAGGCTAGAGAGGAAAGGAATTTATCATTCATCACACTAAACAATCTTTCAAAGATTAGCACTTTTTTAAAACACATAGTCTACTCCATGGGTTTATGAACATGTTTTACAAAGGTTAACCTACACTCACACACACACACACACACACACACACACACACACACACACACACACACACACACACACACACACACACACTTTTAGGTGTTCTCAGGAATGACAGGTCAATTTTTCAACCCGAACCTTGCAAACAGCACTGACGCCATTAAACACACACACACACACACACACACACACACACACACACACACACACACACACACACACACACACAGATGACAGATTCCCAGAACCCAGAACTGAAGCGACTCAGCAATTGCTAGCAAATATTCGCTTCTTTAATGATCCTTAAATGATATGATCATCTGTTTGCCACTTCAAAATCTTATCTTTCAACTTTCGCTTCCTTTCTTACTCTCTTTTACTCATTACGCCACTATAGTAATATAAAACCAAATCCCTAATATTCAGAAGAAATTTCTAATATTGTAAAGTATATATATATACACAAAGAATGAATAATTATATGCACTTATTATATTCATATAATTTTAATTTCAAATATATATATATATATATATATATATATATATATATATATATATATATATATATATATATATATATATATAGAAAGAGAGAGAGAGAGAGAGAGAGAGAGAGAGAGAGAGACCAGAAAGATGCTCTTACCCAGTCATCTAGCCATCACTATTTGGCCTTTGTGAAATTCGCTCAAATCCTTTGCCTATTTTTTCCTGCTTCTAACACGTCAACTTTGAGGACAAAATGCTGCATAATTTACTTGCTGCCTAATTCATCCCACCCACTAACAGGTGCCATGAGAAAGAGGTAATCAGTGTTATTCACTTAACTGGTTATGTTTTAATGTTATATATATATATATATATATATATATATATATATATATATATATATATATATATATATATATATATATATATATATATAGAAAGAGAGAGAGAGAGAGAGAGAGAGAGAGAGAGAGAGAGACCAGAAAGATGCTCTTACCCAGTCATCTAGCCATCACTATTTGGCCTTTGTGAAATTCGCTCAAATCCTTTGCCTATTTTTTCCTGCTTCTAACACGTCAACTTTGAGGACAAAATGCTGCATAATTTACTTGCTGCCTAATTCATCCCACCCACTAACAGGTGCCATGAGAAAGAGGTAATCAGTGTTATTCACTTAACTGGTTATGTTTTAATGTTATATATATATATATATATATATATATATATATATATATATATATATATATATATATATACATACTTTATCTGTATTTGACTGAATTCATGACTGAATTTCCCTATTAAACCAAAAAACTTAATAAAAAAAAAAAATAAAGTTTATCAAAAACTTGATAAAAATTGATAGTGTTGAAGCAGCTTTACAGAGAAGTGATTATAAGGTTGTATAAAAGAATATAGAAGTTGAGAAACCCTCTGAGATGGCATAAGGAAAAAAACATTGAGATAAACCAAAATCTAAACGGAACTCGTCCTCATCTGTGTCTCACCGAAAGTCATTACAGTTCCATCATTGTTGAGGTGCACAGTGATAGGTGATTAAATGCAAAACTGTTCATGGAACCTGTAGTCCTGGTCCATTGTAGAAGCCTGTTGATATTGATTGTAATCCAAATCCATCCTCAAAGTTCTTTGAGTTGCTCAGTAATTTCATGGATCTTTAGACTGTTGAGGTGGAACCATTCCCAGCTACACAGAGTGCTCTCCAATTGATGAGAACTCCATTCAGAGATCGGGTGTCTGGAATAATCGTGCAGAACTGAAAATAAGAAAAGGACAGGATCACTGGTCAGTGGTACCTTTTAGCACTTTGCATTATTTCTACAACCCTTGTCATTACTAACCATGTTTACTACCTCACACACCCGCTCCTTATTCTAACTAATTCCTTTAAAACAACATCCCTGAAACCTTTCCAAATATTGACGAGTAGCTTTCTTGGTCATGTTTTCCTTGTGAAACTGCTTGCACATGGCAAGCTGTCATATTAGCACTTAGGCACAGACATAAAGGGCTATAGGTTAAGGGTCATGAGTAACGGGTCATGGATGGTCATTGGATCATGCAGACTAACATACTTCTGCTAAGTGTAACTTCCCTAGCAAGCCCATTAGCGATGTTTAGCAAGCATTTGAAACTCAACAGGGCTTCTTGAAAAAATCCCTGACCCACAACAGAGCAAAGAACAGTGGACACTGAAAAGGTTTTGAGCTGTAATGCTATAACATCTAACACAGATTTCAGAACATCTGCTTACAGCTATCCATTTTCAAAGATAATGTTAATTGAAAAGAGAATACTGCAGCTATAGCAATATGTAAAAATTGATTACAAAAGGCATTGTTAAAGACTAAGGAAGTATTTTACATTGTTACTGGACATTTTTCAAATATTTCCATTTTTATATAATTTGTATTTACATTATGAGATACTTTCACTTCACTACATATTAATAAATAACATTTTACGCCCCACTACATTTCAGAAAAAAAAAATCTCCCTCATTTGACCACAAGCAGAATCCCATGAATCTTAACAGAGTTGAGAGTTTCCACAGAGTGTGTACTCTCATTGTGTGTCAGTAAAAATAAACATTTATGGACACCTGACCATAAGATTGGTAATGTATTTTTACATCTTATTCCACATTTAGTTCCCATTTGCTGCTATAATACCCTCCACTCTTCTTTTTTTGGAGTGTGTTTGTGGAGATTCTTTCATCATTCTGACACAAGGGTGTTAGTAAAGTCAGGTATTGATGTAGGTGAGGAGGCCTGGGGTGCAGTCAGTGTTCCAATTCATCCCAAAGGTGTTCAATAGGGTTGAGATCAGAGCCCTATAGAAGACCACTCAAATTCTTCCACTCAACCTATGTAAAGCGTATCTTCATGGAGCTGGCTTTGTGCACAGTTTCATTGTCATGCAGGAAAAGGTTTGAGTCTCTTATTTCAAATGAAGGGAAAATTGAATTCTTCTTCATATAGCTGGAAAAGTCAGGTATCCAGTACATTTCTCCATATAACGTAATTCTCAACAAACAGTACTATTCCTTTTGATTTTTGAGGACATTCAAAATCAACTTATTTTCCCTTAAATTGAAATCTAAATTTTACTTTTTTACTATTTAAGCAGGATATTTGTACTTCAACTAGTACTGAAGATGATAGGCCATCATTAGGTTGTTTTAAATGTCACTATATATAAACTATATAGTTCTTCACTTTAGGAGTCATAAGACCGTAAAAAGTGTTATTATCCTGCACAAAATTGTGTCTCGTTTGAAGTCTTTATCACCATCGTTACAGAGAAATCTCTTTCTGATGAAGTATACGCTTTGACATATTGACGTGTCTATTATTCCCCCTACTCCCTTTTTCAGTACTTTTCTGGTGGTCCAGTGGAGAGATAGACCTCCATAAGGGCCCCTCACTTTGCCTCACTCTGCTTCGCTGACTACACACACACACACACACACACACACACACACACACACACACACACACACACTCACACACTCTTCCTCCTAGAAGTAGCAAGTCTCTCTTTCTCAAGCACACACGTGGTGGTTGTTTTATTGCTTTCATGCATTAAAAGGTCTGACAAGACTATACATGGTCAGAAGCAGTGTATGTGTGTGTGTGTGTGTGTGTGTGTGTGTGTGTGTGTGTGTGTGTGTCTGAGATAAGACATCAGCCATCCTTTCCTGATAAGGCATGTTATCTCTCACACACAATATTTCACTACACACTAATTTGACACTGATCCAATCGCAGTATGACAAATATCACTTACTGTGACGTGCATGTTCACACACCTGCACATGCATGTACACACATACACACGCACATACGTACACACGCATATACATACAACTGAACAACCTTTTTGAGATTAAAAACTTCTTTTCATCAGTAGCATGTATGTATTTACTATATCAATCATTATCTAGAATCAATTATTCTAATGTGTTATAAAATCTTTCAAAATTGAATGAGTGCACCACAAACTATTCATTTAAACAGTGGCTTATTATGCTATTTTTTATTTGGGAACAAAAATTCGACATCACTGAAAAAGCTATTTGATGTCTAATAACACGACAGAGCTATAGTAAAATCTCTGAGTCTAATTGGTCAGAAGGTGTTGAATTAATTAAGTGAAACATGGTGGTGGGTGTGGTCTTTTATAGGAAGTGAGTGAGCAATTACAACTTTATTTCATTTAAGGAATAACGTGCTTTTAATCTGGTTATTTACTGTCGTTACTTAGATACCAGCAGCTCTGAACGGCACTTTCCTGCCTGACTTTTCTCCTTCTTTGTTCAGTCTTCAAGTCACGAGACAGATAACTGCTCAGATGAAAATTTCCTTCTAATTCTGTCCAGTTTGCATAAGCCTGTGCCTCTGGATTCCTGATCTTCTGCTGTTTAAGCTCATTCACATCACCTCGAGGTTATGCTTTCTGAGATGCTGAGATCTTGTGCTTAGCATGGTTGTGAAATGTGATCATACTTGATGAGTTACTGTAGCCTTTTTGCCAGCTTGAAAGAGTCTGACCATAAAAAAAGCCTTTATTCTGTCTGCAGATCTGTTGCTTACTGAATTCTTTTAATGCACCATTCTGTGAAAACTCTAGAGACTGTTTTGTGTGAAAATCTCAGAAATCAGCAGTGCGGCACCACCATCCATGCCGTGTCAACAAAGTCTCTTGAGATCACATTTTCAGTCTGAATCTGAGGCTCATTGTGAACTTTAATTGAAACTGTATACAGTATGTCCTAGTTGGATAAACTATCAGTCATAGTTATTAGCTTATACTCAGCATCTATATTTAAGCAGCTGCCTTGCAACAACATTCTCACCATTTGAACTCTTATGTGTGTGAGGATTTAGACATAAAGTTTGCATGATGATAAACTTGTGCATCAACACCAAGATTTCCCACATCTGAGGGATGCTGGCCACCGTGTGTGTATGTGTGTGTGTGTGTTTTCTTAAACCCACAAATGAGATTATGATCTTTTAAAGAAAACATACACACATACACACAGGATTTGGCTGTTATAGTGGTACTTCTTGACCAAGCTTGTGCAATTAAACAAAAGGAATCCAGATACGAGTCTGAGCAGTGTGTGTGATAAGAAAGCAGGTGAGGGATGGACTGATAACACTCTCACACATATGTATACACACACACACACACACACACATACACGTGTACACAGGCATGTTGATCACTGCATCTGTGGATGAGCTCTTTACAAATCCTTCAGAAAGCAGGTGGGGGATGAACAGATAACACTCACTTATTCTCTCTCTTTCCCATACACACACACACACACACCCACAAAAAAAAAGAGATAGCTGCATCTCTGCACAATCTCACTAATCCTCATACGGTTCCTGCCATTTGGATGGTCTTAAACTCAGTCTTGTGTGATTTGCACGCTTTGGCAGTGTCGCTAAATTCTATCGCTATAATTCTGAAATTCCTTCTATGTGTGTTTCATATCAAACCAGGAAAATAAAGGCTGTCCATCATCATCAAGATCATAATCCTTCTTATTTTTAAATAGCAAATGCATTAAAAGCATTTGCATTTCGATAGTCTAAAAATGCAAATAAAATAAAAGAGCACCCAATTTATTTCTACATGCATACATTACCAGTGAGTCCAGAAAATTTAATCAACATGTTTTATTGCAAAATACAGGATGACGGGGGCATGCTATTAAAGGAAATTAATCAATGATGGCATGATGTGATGGAATCCATTATAAAAAAATTGTCTCATGCTATAAACAGCATGTTATGAGATTTTATTCCTATTATATCAAAGCAGGTTTTCTATTCATTCATACACAACATATTGTTCTTTTTATCCATTTAAAGTTACATTTAGTGCTGTGGAACTAATGTGAAAAAGTGCTCACTGGAGCCTCCATACAAATGCACTTTATGGACAAAGATTTGTGGACACCTGACAATAAGATTTGTATGTGCATTTTGAACATCCTATTCTATGTGTAGTCCTTATTTGCTGGATTAGATTTAAGTCTTGCATTTTAAGTAAAGGGAATATTACTTCTACTGCATCCAAAAGATCCTATAATTTTTTTTTTTACAGTTTGGGGAAGACCAGCATGGCAGCTACAGAAATGTCAGACGTCCCAATTCTTTTAACCAAAATGTGAAATTTAATGGTAAGTAAACATGCCCTTGATGACAACTTCACCCCCCCAGAAAAATTACAGACAAGTGTCAGATTGAGATTAAGTGTCCAGAAACAAGAAAAAACCTAGAACAATTTGAATTAATACATAAATCTAAACCTTTTACTGACTAATCAGATTTGAGAATTCGGCAGCACCTTGGTATGAGTTGTTATTTAATTCAAACAATAACAAAACAAAGTTTTCACTTCTGTACCTGCAAACTGCTTTTCCTTTGTTCGAAATGTTTGTTTTTTGTGTCGTCATTCTTGTCAGTCCTGATAGTCTCTATTGTTTCTTTAATCTTCACCACAATTTGTAGCTTTTGACAAAGACAACACAAAGCAAACAATGTATTCTCTTTAAAAAGAGAGTGCTTGTGTGTGTGTGTGTGTGTGTGTGTGTGTGTGTGTGTGTGTGTGTGTAAGTAAAGGTGTTCAGCAGGTGTGTGTCTGTGTGTGTGTGTGTACAGTTGGAGCCTGATGGGAATTGAATTGTTTGGGAACAAAAGAAAAACGTGAGCCACTTGAAGAAGAACAATGGAGGACGGTCAGAGGGCTGGATGGATTCATTATGCTACAGGACAACTCGATGCCTTAGTGATGACAATTAATGCTGCTGCTGTGCCTGGACAAGAAAATACACACACACACACACACACACACACACACACACACACACACACACACACACACTAAACAACCTCTATAATGGACAGACCATGTTACAGAACTTGCTGCACAGTCAGGTAATGTGAGTAACTAAATTCAATGCTAGTCTAATCTGCTTTTGTTTTCAAATCCGATAAGACTTCATGATTTCTAGGAAGGTAAACTAAATGTAACCAAGACACCATGGAAAGTAAACCAGATGTAAACTAGATGTCTTCAAAGGTAAACCAATTGTAAACCAGACATCTTGGAAGGCAGACATGCTGTAAACCAGATGTCTTGGAAGGTAAACCAGATATATACCAGACAGGTAAACCAGTTGTAATCTCGACGTCTTTAAAGGTAAACCAGATGTAAACAAGATGTCTATGAAGGTAAACAAGGTGTAAACTAGACATCTTGGAAGGTAAACCAGATGTAAAATAGACATCTAGGAAGGTGCACCACATGTCAACCAGATGTACATGAAGGTAAATCAGATGTAAACCATCTTGGAGGATTACCAGATGTAAACTAGATGACTTGGAATGTAAAACAAGATGTAAACCAAATGTCTTGGAAGGTAAACCTGATTTCTTGAAAAGTAAGCCAGATGTAAACCAGATGCCTTGAAAAGTAAGTCAGATGTAAATTAGATGTCTAGGAAGGTAAACAAGATGTAAAACAGATATCTTAAATTATAAACCAAATGTAAACCAGACATCTAGGAAGGTAAGCAAGATGTAAACCAGAGATTCTAGAAGTGAAACCAGATATAAACCAGACATCTAGGAAGGTAAATTGGATGTAAACTAGACGTATTGGAAGATTAACCATACTGTATGCAAACTAGATGCCTTGGAAGGTAAACCAGACTTAAACCAGACATATAGGAAGGTAAATCAGATGTAAATTAGACGTCTTCATAAGTAAACCAGATATCTAGGATGGTAAACCAGATGTAAACCAGATGTTTTAGAATGTAAACCAGATGTAAACCAAACTTCTTGGTAGGTAAACCTGATGTAAACTAGACGTCTAGGAAAGTAAACTTTAACACCTCCTCAACGCTGTAGTCTGGTGGATTAGCAGTTTTCAGATGCACAAATACTTATAGCACTATTATCTTGTGTAGCACGAGATGATTATCGCAGATGATGAACTGACAAGATTCAGGGTTTTGTGCTACAGTTAATAACTTGAATGGATGCTGAACTGAAATAAAAATGTAGTTAGTATAAAGCGTTTTCTTGGAAAATTGTAAATGTATGTGGTTATACATGTAACACTCAAGTATAGAAACTATAAGAAAAGAATTTGTATAATGAAAAAATAGAAAACTTTTTTAAAACATCAATGTGGGTGTGGGTGTGTGTGTGTGTGTGTCCGTTTGTAGTTACTTGGCAAAGCTTCTCGGTTAAACAATGAGAGTTTGGGGTGAACCTCATTGGCGGAACCTGAGCCTTTATTTAAAAGGGGCGTGTGTGTGTGTCTGAGGATTTAAAAACCTCCGTCTCAGTTCACACTCAATCACTCACTCACTCTCACACACATTCAGGACGACATGGACGGCGCCCTCCCCACGCTGCACGCGCCCCTGTTGCTGCGCGCGCCGCGCCTCCTGGAACGTGCGCAGTACCCCGCGCGGAGCCCGAAGTGCGCGCGCTGCCGGAATCACGGCGTGGTGTCGGCGCTCAAGGGCCACAAGCGCTTCTGCCGCTGGAGGGACTGCGCATGCGCCAAGTGCGCTCTCATCGCCGAGCGCCAGAGGGTTATGGCGGCGCAGGTGGCTCTTCGGCGACAGCAAGCGCACGAGGAAAGCGAAGCGCGACAGATGCAGATCCTCTACACGGGGTCGAGCCTCATGGACAGAGGTGCCAACACGCCGGGGTTACACCCCGCCTTCACCACCGAGCACAGGAAGAACGGTATGTCCATCATCATCAATATAATCGTCATCATGGGCGTAAATCCCGGGGGGGATGGAGGGGACATTTTATTTATTTATTTTTTAAATATCGCACTCTCTATTGTGAAATATGTATGCATACCTAAATAATTGCATTTAGAAACAGTTGAGTTCCCCCCCTCCTTCCTCACAGTGGTTTGACCCACTGCCTGCGTTCCCAGTTCATCACACCTACTCTACACACACGAGTCAGGTGTGTGTCTGCGGCCCAATTATTATTCAACTCCATTAACTAGGGTATTTTATTCACTTTAAATAAAGCGATTCTCTTTAATGTAGTTGATGCAGACTCATTCATAAATTAGTTGCGGCAAAAATGCTGATTAATGATGTAATTTTCCATGAATCTGCTCTATTAGCGATTAAAATATGACTTATCTAGTGAACGTTAGCTTGTTTACAGTAGCTTGTAGCATAGTGCACTGACACTAACACACCAAAGCCGTTTCCCATGCAGTGTTTTATTTGGGGCGACTTGGCATAATGTTAATTTAATATTAACACACAATGAGCATATTGTTTATCTGTACATTTAATAAATGATCACTGTGCTACATCTGAACTGACCCCAGTGTATTTTTATAATCAATTTCTATTTTGTTCTTAAGTGTCTTAATTTTAAATAAAAATGTAAACTTTTTTTTTAAATTCCTTGTTTTGCTTTGTCATTGAACCTGAGAAAAACCTTGTTAAAATAACCATAATAACGCAGTCTCCATGCTACAATAATAATGATAAAAGCAAAGTTTTTCACTGTGGGGACACCGTGTCTTTATAAGTATAATTTGACTGTGTTATTTGTGTCCCCTTCAAAAATTGCTCATGAAGTTTTATATTTATTGTCCCCCCCCCCCCCCCCTACTGTTAAATGAAATTTATGCCCATGATCATCATAACTAAAATCATAATAATCTTAAATGATGATGATTATCAGTTGTGTAGTTTCGTTACTTCAATAATTTTTTAGCAATGTCTCAATTTTTTAAATTAAATTCATTGAATCATTAATTCAAAAGCGTTACACATGAATCATAAATTAAAAGCTTTACGCATGTTTATCATTATTTTTTGTTTTATTTATTTTAAATAATAATAATGATAAACATGTGTAAAGCTTTTAATTTTTACATTATAACACCAAACCACAGATATAAAGACGTCTGTAAACTTTCAATTGTAATCTAGATCATAAAGGCGACTGTATCCTCAAATTGATATGGTTCCTGATGTCCATGATAATGTCTATTTAATAAAATATATTTTATGCCAGTTGTTACCCTAAGCTGTAATTCTGACCTGAACGTACTGCATGTGAGAAAATCAGAAATAAAAAATGTCAAAATCATCAAAATACTCACTCACGTGTACACCTGTGACGTGGATGTAAAAGTGGTAACACACAAAAGGGCTTTGTAATGGAGCAATAAACCATATTTCTAATCAGAGTGAGGCAGTGTTAATTAGTACAGAAAATGTTTTCACTGTGATGAAATTCTGACATCACATCAGTAGCTGAGCTTTCTGAAAATCCAGCTTTTCCATCTCGTGATTCTGGAAACTATTCACAAGCACAGCAATGAAGAAATGGGCTAAACCAGTCACAATGTGTCTTAAACCAAACCGGTGATTATATTTAAGCCATAAGTGTCCATTATATGTGCTAAATTGATTCTATATATATATATATATATATATATATATATATATATATATATATATATATATATATATATATATATATATATATATATATATATATATAATAATTTTTTTTTCTATTCTAATTTTTGTAATCTTTTTTTTAATATACATTCCATTTAATAATATTACTACATTTTCTGACATATTTTCTATTGATCTTTATTCTTCTGTTATATTGTATAATGTTTTTGGTTTTTCATATAGCGGTCTTTTTAATTGATTAATTTCCTTGTTTTGTATTCCACTGCAAGCCTATGCTACTTTACTTTATAATGTTGTGTTACATTTGTAATGTAATCTTGTAATGTATTGATTCATTTGTTTGCTTGTTTGTTTGCAGGAGAACATTTAAAAATACATGTTTAACGGCTTCATGGTCGGCTCTCACGTTTGCCCTGTGACGTCTCCAGTGGCAAAGATTGACCTGGACCCAGAGGTCAGTCCCACAGAGCCACTTCAGCTAGGTGGAAACCAGTCTCCCAGGTTTGACGAGCTCTCTGACCGCACTACTAGCCCACGATCTCTCTCCTCTTCAGATCTGGAGTCGGGAAGTGAGTCGGATAAACCCAAAGTCGAAACATGTGGAGACATGGCAAGGCCAGTTTCCTCGGCGAGAGAGCGCGAGCCTGCCCAGGTGCTGATGAAAATCTTCCCTCAAGTGAAGCCGGATGTGCTGGAATCGGCTCTGAGCGCATGCACGGGTGACATTGTAAAGACCATCGAGCTGCTGCTCACTTCTAAAGAGGGACGATATGCAGACGAATCAGACAGTTCGTTAACAGAGAACATTGTGGCAGCACAGAAGCCTCACACACTCCACCTTCCCACATCAAAGTCTGCCTTTTCCCCACTGCAGTCCTCCGCTGGTGTAAAACCTTTAGGAAATGATGGCTTCTACGGCCTCGGTCCTTGTTTTGGGTTCAATCCACTGCGTGTTGCTTATTCCGGTTCCGGAAGCACATTGCCGAGTTTTATCTCTCCGTACCTGACATCTGGACTGCTCCCTGCAGTGCCTCTGCATTCACCCGTCGATTATTCGTTTCCTACCATGATCCGGGATTTGGCCTACCAGAACAAAGACACTCAGCACCGTGTCTCTCTACTCAGGACAGCGGAAGTGATTAATACTGTTAACTTTGTATTTTAATGTAATGACTGTGTGCTGCAATTTTTTATGCCTCCAGTTTTGTAGCCTTAAACCCCTTTGCCTTGAAATGTCAGAAGCATTCTATTTTTGTACCTGGTTATATTTTCTAGCTTTATTTTTTAGAGTAGCCTATATTTTCACATTTTTTAAATAAACCCTCAACTTGGAGAAAAATTTCAACAGCAGAATTGTGTGTTTATATCTGTAGTGTTCAGGATTTTCTTTTTCCACCTTTACATCATTACATTCACCTAAAAAAAAAAAAAAAAGATATACAACTTTAATGGAAAATGTCAAGACTTCAATGGGAAACCAATCTCGGTATGTATGTATGTATACTTGTAAACTGTGGGATGTATGTATAGCTACTTTTATAATGGACAAGTCAAAATTATCTACTCTCATTAAATTATACACACACACACATCTTCCAGGTATAACATTATGACATTGTAACATTATGACTGGTAAGTAAATAACACTGATTATCTCTTCATCATGGCATCTGTTGTTAATGGGTGGGATGTACACTGGAGATCAAAATTAAAGAACAATTTATAAACAATTAAACAATTCTGAAATGGTCATCTTCACTGCTCAACAGTTGAAGGAGTTTTTGTCCTGTCTATACCATGCTACCAGAACACCTTTTCCACAAAATAAAAACATTATTTTGCACAAAACACACTGATCAAAATTAGAGAATACTTTCAGATACCTCCCAGTTATTGGTCTTAATCTGGTACCTGGTGCTAATTTCCTTGATTATCTGTCAACCCCTATTTAACTGGCAGCCTAACTTCCAGTTTCACTGACTCTGCAAGATGGTGGGCCGTTCTAAAGTGACTGAAAGCCTCCGGCAGCAGGTTGTCCAGATGAAGGCCAAAGGGATGACCCTATCAGCCATAGCAAGACAAGTTGGCTGTTCCAAATCTGTGATTTCAAGAGTATTGAATCTTTACATCATCACAAACTCATTCAAGTACGCCAAGAAGGCTGGTCGTCCACGGAAGACAAATACAAGGGAGGACCGGATACTGCGGAGGATCTCAATGGGCAATCGTTTCCACACTGCAGCTGGAATTGCTCATCAGTTCAGCGCTGAACAGGGTAAGGATCTGTCTCGTCATACAGTGTCTCGACGTTTAAGAGCATTTGAACTGAAAGCCCGCTCTGCAGTCACCAAACCTCTCATTAGCAGAAAGAATCAAAAGGCTAGACTAAGCTTTGCTGAGGAGCATGTTGTGTGGACAGAGGAGAACTGGTCCAAAGTTCACTTCAGTCATGAAAGCAAGTTTAATTTATTTGGGTCCGATGGGAAACATTATGTTTGGCGACAAACTGGAGAAAGACTAAACCCAAAGTGTGTAAAGAAGTCAGTGAAATTGGAAGAGGAAGTGTCGTGGTTTGGGGCATGTTTTCTGCAACAGAAGTTGGGCCTCTTATACAGCTACATGGCAGAGTGAATGCAAATGTTTATCAGAACCTTCTTCAACAACATATGGTTCCTTCCCTGCGTTCATCACCCAATCAGCCCGCAGTGTTCATGCAGGACAACGCTCCATGTCACACAGCAAAACGGGTAAAGCAGTTCCTTGAAACTGAAAACATTGAAATAATGACATGGCCTGCCCAGAGTCCTGATTTCAACCCAATAGAGAACCTCTGGAAAATCCTTGGTGACAAAGTTATGGCCAAGAAACCCACTACAGTCACCGAACTGTGGAGGAGACTGGAAGAAGAGTGGACCAAAATCACACCAGAGCAGTGTGAGAGACTAGTGCTGTCCTGTGGCCGCAGATGTGCTGAAGTCATTCAGAGCAGAGGCCTGTACACTTCCTACTAATTGCTGACTGTTGTAACATTCAGAAAATTTTGTTGTAATCTTTTTCCATGATACAGTCATTGTTGTTCTCTAATTTTGATCAGTGTGTTTTCTGCAAAATAAAGTTTTTTTTTTTTTAAATGCCTTAGTTATTTTGTGTAAAAGGTGCTGTGGAAGCATGGTATAGACAGGACAAAAACCCCTTCAACTGTTGAGTAGTGAAGATTACATTATTTTATTATTGTTCAATTGTTTATAAATTGTTCTCTAATTTTGATCTCCAGTGTATTAGGCAGCAAGTGAACATTTTGTCCTCAAAGTTGACATGTTAAAAACAGAAAAAAATGGGCGTTACATTTTAGTGAGTTTGACGAGGGCCAAATTGTGATGTCTAGACGACAGAGTCAGAGCATCTCTAAAACTGCAGCTCTTGTGGGATGTTCCTGGTCTGCAGTAGTCAGTATCTATTAAAAGTGGTCCAAGCAAGGAAGAGGTGAACCGGTGACCGGATGTGTGGCGGCCAAGACTCATTGATGTACATAGGGAACGAAAACTGTCCCATGTGGTCCGATCCAACAGACGAGATCCTGTAGCTTAAATTGCTGAAGAAGTTAATGCTGTTAATGCTCGATGAGTCAAGACAGGCAGGTGGCCATAATGTTAGGCCTAGTCGAGATATATATATATATATATAGTACAATTTATGGTCACTACCTTATTCTGATGACTTGCACTGAATAGAGTCAGCCAGTGTTGCATAGTCTGGACAGAAGCTAGTGATAGCCAGCCTCAAGCAGACTTTCAAATGATCATTATTCATGGTGGAACAGTATTTCAACTTATTTGGGGAAAGGTTGTCTCACATAAATAAGTGCTCCCCCCCCTTAGGTTCCCGGAGATTTGCTGTAGCTTCCCGTGCATTGGAAGACAAGACCTGCTGTGCTGATGCTATAAAAATATAAAAATATGTATAAAAAATTTGTAAACTAAGATATTAATAAAGTAATAAATAACGGTAGAGACATTAAGTTTACTATTTGTGTTTCTTGAGGCAGATCAGAGGTGGATGGTGGTATTGTTGATTTAGATGAAACAAAACTGTTTTCAGCTGTTTTAAATTTTTTTGTGTTTTGGTCCTGATGCACAATCATAGTGTCTTCAGGGTCCTGGAAGCATACAGGTCCTGTAGAGGTGGCAGATTGCAGCCAATCACCTTCTTAACAGAGTGGAAGACACACTGCACTTTGCCTTTGTCTTTAGCAGTGGCAGCAGTGTACCAGATTATGATGGACGAGGTAAGTATGGACTCAATGATGAGGTGTAGAAGCACCATCACTAATTTTGGTAGGTTGAACGGTTTCAGCTGTGACTTGAGGTACAACCTCTAGTGTGCTTTTTTTTTAGAGAGCTGATGTTCTGCTCCCACTTGAGGAACTGAGATGATGGTACACAGGAAGCAGAAAGAGTGTCAAAAGCAGAGTCACACAGTGAGGCTGGTTTCTTCATGAAGCCTATCACCGTCTCCACTGCTCTGAAGGTGTCAGTCTACCAGATAACTAATTTCCAACCTACAGGTAGACTTATCCCCATCAGAGATAAGCCCAATGAAGGTGATGCCATCTGCAAACTTGAGTAGCTTTACAGCCTGGTGACTTGAGGTGCAGCGCTGATGATCTGGAAATCAGAGACTTGTCTTCCCATTTTTAATCAAACAAATTGTATTTTCAGGCCTATAAAATCATTTTAAGAAATATTATTTATTATTTAAAATTCATGATGTTATCATACTGTGCTTTAAGGAACAGATAAACTTTATACTAAAACACTAAAACGTAAAATGTACTCATTATACACTGCCCGTCCAAAAAAAAGTCACCAGCTGGATTTAAATAAGCAAAAAGGTAAGAACCTCCCATTGGATAATTACTGCATGGGTGATTATGTTTCAGCTGGCAACATGTTATTTAACCCTAAACGATGCAGTGAGTAGCCTCTCATTTCTTAAACAACCATGTCGGAAGACACACCCTGTGGTCATGGCGAAAAATGTTAATCTGTTTCAGAAAGGTCAAATTATTGGCATCATCAAGCAAAGAAAACATCTGGAGATTGCTGAACTACTAAAATTGGGTTAAGAACTGTCCAACACATTATTAAACTGGATCCATTGTGGGGAACCATCATCTTCAAGGAAGAAATGTGGTCAGAAAAAAATATTGAACATATATAAACAGCAGTGTAGCTTTAAGACAACCAATTATCAGTGAAGCTAATCGGGGAAAAAAAAGCTACAATTTGACTCTGGAGCAATAGAGGAAGGTCATGTGGTCTGATGAGTCCAGTTTTACCCTGTTCCAGAGTGATGGGCTCATCAGGGTCAAGAGAGTGGTGGATATACTGATGTACCCATCAGGCTATGTGCCTACCGTACAAGCCTGTGGGGGCAGTGCTATGATCTGGGGTTGCTGCAGTTGGTCAGGTTCAGCAATGTTATGTGCCCAAAGAATGAGGACACCTGAATATACTGGATGACAAGGTTATTCCACCAATGAATTTTTTTTCTTCCCTGATGGCACAGGCATATTCCAAGATGACAATGCCAGGATTCATCGGGCTCAAATTGTGAAAGAGTGGTTCAGAGAGCACAAAACATTTTCACACATGGATTGGCCACCACAGAGTCTAGACCTGAACCCCATTGAGAATCTTTGGGATGTGCTGGAGAAGACTTTGTGCAGCGGTCCGACTCTACCATCATCAATACAAGACCTTTTTGAAAAATTACTGCAGCTCTGGACGGAAATAAATGTTGTGACATTGCAGAAGCTTATCGAAACGATGCCACGGCGAAATCGTGCCGTAATCAAAGCTAAAGGCGGTCCAACAAAATATTAGCGTGTGACTTTTTTTTTTTTGGACAGGCAGTGTATGTTGATGTCACATCGAAATGTAAGGAAGCAGCGCCCTCTGCTGGAACCACATATATTTTCCATTCGGCAGAAAAGATTTGTGGATATAACAAACAAACTAATAAATAAAAAAAAATTATTACGAAAGAAATGTTTTTTTTCTGAATCTGATTTCCTAATTGGTCACAAATTATTGGTCACTTTCTAAATAATAAAAGTATAGTGCATGTACTAATCATAATATTTAAATACAAAGTTTTTTACCAATGCAAATATGTTAATAATAAACAATGCATAATACAAATGCCAACTTGTGTCTGATACACACTTTTTCAAATCGATTCATCACATCACAACTTTTACACTGATACACTGGTGAATGTTACCATCCCTAGTAGAGGTATATTGTCTGTTATTCTATTCAAATACTATTCAGGACTGTCATTCGCACATAACAGTGAATTCGTGTGTGTGTGTGTGTGTGTGTGTGTGTGTGTGTTTACTTGTTCAAAGGGGACACAGAATCAGGCTATTGGACACGTCTGTAGCCTAATGGAATTCAATAGAATCTGACTTTTAAAGGTTGCAGTTAACAAGAAAATCTGCTTTTTGCTGTGTGTGTGTGTGTGTGTGTGTGTGTGTTTGTTTGTTGTGCGTGCATGCCCTGGGATATCTCAGCTCAGCATGTTTCCGTGGAGGTTATTGACCTGTGTTTAAGCTGTCTCTGTATTGCTTTCCTAATAGCTGCACTCAAGCGTCTAATGAGTGCAGGGCACCAATGTCATGATGCTGTTTTTTTTTTTTTGTGTATTGATCAACACACACACACACGCACACACACACAGAAGTTGCTGACTAATGGCCTTTTCTGTCAATTGTAGGTGACAAAAGGACACTTCAGCCATATGCTAATGTGAATGGAAGCTAGCATAACTGTGCTAGCCAATGTCAAATCCTTCTAGCATCCACTGGCCGTTAGGCATCTTAGAATTTCTAAGCTCAGAGCACTAAGGTATGCTGTTACTGCATTCCTAGAATATATTTTTTTTATTCCAGTGTGGATGTCATGTATCACTAAGTTAAACTGAGCACTCGGGAATGCTGTAGCATTCAGCGCAAACACTGAACATTTATTATCCGGACATTTAATACTATATCAACATGTTCATATATTTATTATATTATCTGACATCTAAGAATAAAACACCAATAAGCATGCACTTACACCTTTCAGGCATACCATACCATCTATGCACTTCAGCATAACTGCATTTCATTGGCTCTGTACATGTACCTTGCACAATGACAATAAAGTTGAATCTAATCTAATCTAATCTAATCTAATCTAATCTAATCTAATCTAATCACATTATGACCACCTGCCTAATACTGTGTTGGTTTCTCTTTTGCTGCTAAAACAGTTCTGACCTGTCGAGCATTAACAGCATTAACTTCTTCAGCAATTTGAGCTACAGGAGCTCGTCTGTTGAACCGGACCACATGATCCAGCATTCACTCCCCACATGCATCAGTGTGCCTTGGCTGCCCATGACCGTGTCGCCGGTTCACCACTGTTGCAGATGCTTGCCCATTTCTCCTGCTTCTCACACATCAACTTTGAGGACACAATGTTCACTTACTGACTAACATATACCACCATCTAACAGGTGCCATGATGAAGAGATAATCAATGTTATTCACTTTACCAGTCATTATGTTATAAAGTCATAATGTTATGCCTGGTCAGTGTAAGTGTTTTATTCGTCATCATCAATTTCCAACTTTAAAACTATTTCTAGATAAATGAATTGTGTTATAATTGTGAGTCTGTGAGATTGGTTAGTGTGTGCACACCCCTCTCGAAAATAACAGATCTATGTCTCAAATGCGCACAGAGAAGTAAAACAGAATGAGGCCACTTCTCCCCAAGGCTGGTTTTATTGTCATGGACTTTGAATTGCTTTGAAATGATTCATACTTTGTTCACTTGTAATTTGTACACTTGTACAGCAAGTCAGTCATAATGAGCAATTATACCAATCAGCTGCACCATAAAAACCATTGTCAGGTGAAGTGAATAACATTGATTATCTCGTTACAGTGACAACCTGTCAAGGGTTGAGATATATTAGGCATTGAAATTTATGTGTTGGAAGCAGAACAAATAACGTGAGCCACTATGACAAGGACAAAATTGTGATGGCTAGACTTAAAGCCTGTCCAGAACGGCAGGAGTTTTGGGGTGTCTCCACACTGAGGTGTTAGTATATACAGGCAACAGGATAATTGATGAATGGGTATAGTGAAAGCTAGGTCGTCTGGTCTAATCTCACAGAAGAGCTATTGTAGAACAAATTGCTAAAAAGGTTAATGCTGGCTATGATAGAAATGTCAGAACACCTGGAAGAGAAATAGCACAAGGATGCATTATGTGAAGATGGTCAGTCGATGGAGGCAGTGTCAAGTCAAGTCAAGAAGCTTTATTGTCATTTCAACCATATCTATCTATCTATCTATCTATCTATCTATCTATCTATCTATCTATCTATCTATCTATCTATCTATCTATCTATGACGTTTTGGGCAAAGTTGTGATGAGAAACCATTGTTCTTGATTGGCCCCTTCTCACAACTTACAGGCAGCTGTCAATATCTTGCCACCGAATACCACATCACACCTTCAGAGGTCACACCTTGTGGAGTCAAAGCCGGTCGGTTAAGAGATGTTTTGGCAGCACAAAATGGACCTACACAGTATTGCCATTTGGTTTAATGTGATGGCTGACCATTGTAGGTGCAGTGGTATGAATGGTAAGCGAATGTATATCAACATACACTGTGAAAAACACTAGATAGATAGATAGATAGATAGATAGATAGATAGATAGATAGATAGATCGATCGATCGATCTGGATGGGGTTTTCTTCAACTAGAGACCAGCTGTGGATGGTTCCACATGAATAGTCTAAAGATCCATTAAGTTCCAGTTTGAGTTTGGTTCATCTCAATGTTTCTTCCCTATACCATGTCAGGGAGTGTTTGCTTGCCACAGTCACCACTGGATCACTCAGGGATAAATACAATTATAAGGAAAACATTTATAGACAGTAAATGTATGCATTTCAACTTTATAACCCTTTTCTGTAAAGCTGCTTTGAGACAATGTCTGCAAATAAAACTGAATTAAACAGACTCTTGCTAATAAGGTAATTACTTGAATCAGGTGTGTTTGCCAGGAAAAAAGAGGTTGCTGTACACATTCATTTAGAGCAATTCTATTGGTGAAATGAAGACAAAAAAATAAGGTTCCTGCCCCAGCCCTACACGAATTCAGGTAAGATACACGTGAGAAATCGGTAAATAAACAATAAACAGGAAGTGAACTCGGTTGAAGATGACCTGCATTCCCACTGCAGACAGACTGATACCTGATATATTATTTTAGGTGAATAGTCGTAATTATTTTCGCTATATCCGACGCGTGTATACCTAAATCTGTCTATTAATTTATATACATATATATTTTATTTGTTAAACGCCCAGTGGCAAGACATGTAGTTGTAGCTCGGCCGTCCAGCAGGGGGCAGTGTGTCTCCACAGCCGTTTATTATGAAACCCGTGTCTATATTGAAGCTTTGCACAGCTGGATTTGGACCTGCTGAGACATGGACACAGAATTACACTTGCATTAGATAACTGGAGGGAAATACATGTAATGAAGGATGGAGAGAGAGAGAGAGAGAGAGAGAGAGAGAGATGTATGGCTACCAGTGAAACTGCCAGTCAGAAAATGGATAGAGCACAAGACAGATTTGTGTTTCAAATTTTATACCCTTGACCTATTCGAGATAATCTTTAGTGTACATACTGGCTGGAAAGTATACACAATCATGATGATGATGATTATGATGATGATTGGTATTATAATGAATATAGCTGGCCTGGACTTTCTAATAGGCTTTTTTGCACTGAGAAAATGGAGATGATCAAAGAAACGGTACTGTATTTTTTGTAACTGGTACTGTAACGGTACCATTCAACAACCTAAATACAGCCCCCCCAAAAAACTAGATTGTGCCTGCTGTCCAGTTTGATACCGTAGTTATAAAAGAATGTGACTTTGTGCAAACTTCAGATTGCATTTTATTTGAATAGGGGATGAAAAGTTCACTCGTACTTGCATCAAATCAAAGTTATGTGATACAGAAATGATAAAGGCCAAAGATTAAATTGCTTTGAAGGGCAAAGATTAAAATTTTTATGTTCAAGATCAAATTCCTGTGGTAATCTGAGCCTATGGCTATCTATGCGCAGGTCAGGGATGTAAGATTTTTGAGACCTTTCATTGTAGGTAAGCAAAAGTAGGAAAACATTAGGTGAATTGTTTTCTGCACAAAGGCATTTAACACTGATGTGCAGAATATACAGATAGTCTTTTAATCACAACTGCATAAATAGAAGGCATTTTAGCATATAAAATGGTTTATTATATATAGAACCTGCAAACTATAATAAGAATAAAATACAGCTATACCAATAAACGATATATGTATAGCTGCATCGCACTTACCAACATTTCTTTTGGCACAGTTGCATTTCTTCGTGAATGGTAGCTTTCAGCTTGTCTACTGTTTAAGGTTTTTGAACATAGACCTTTTGATTTGAGGTAACCTTAAAGTTAGAAATCGCAGACAGAGCAATCTGGTGAACGTGGGGGCTTAAGGACATTGCTGAAATGTTGGACAGTAACACTGGAATCGTTATTTCTAAAAACTGCTTGACGGCAAAAAATGCGATGCTCCTCATCCCACTGCACAATGGCTACTAAAACCTTACCCCCTGAACTACTCACAGGTGGTGTGGGGTGGTGGTCAATGAACTCCCCCTTCCCAACTACTACCAATTTCAAAAACCTGTTCTTTTTGCACCACTCTATATGAATGTTTGTATGTATATAACACTGATTATCTCTTCATCATGGCACCTGGGATATATTAGGCACCAAGTGAAAATTTTGTCCTCAATTTTGATGTGTTGGAAGCAGGAAAAATGGGCACGCTTTAATTTTATCAAGTTTGATAAGGGACAAATTTTGAAGGCTAGACGACTGCAGCATTTGTGGGATGTTCCCGGTCTGCAGTGTTCAGTATCTATCAAAAGTGGTCCATGGAAGGAACAGTGCTGAACCGGCGACATGGTCATGGGCGGCCAAGGTTCATTGATACACGTGTGGAGCCAAGGCTGGCTCGTATGGTCCGATTTAACAGACGAGCTCCTGTAGCTACTGTAAGTGCTGAAGAAGTTAATGCTGTTAATGCTCAACTGGTTGGGACTGTATTGGCAGCAAAAGGGGAACCAACACAATATTAGGCAGATGGTCATAATGTTATGCCTGATGGTTGTATGTCCTACTTCTTTCGGCTGCTTCCGTTAGGGGTTGCTACAGCGGATCATCCTTCTCCACACTACTCTGTCCTCTACATCTGCCTCTTTCAAACCAAATACCTGCATGTCTTCCCTCACCACATCCATAAACCTCCACCTTAGCCTTCCTCTTTTCCTCCTTCCTGGCGACTCCATCCTCAGCATTTATCTACCGATATACCCCATGTCCCTCCTTTTAACATGACCAAAGTGAACTCGTTTCTAATTTTGTCCATCCTCGTCACTCCCAATAAAAATCTCAACATCTTCAGATCTGCCATCTCCAGCTCTGCCTTCTGTCTTTTAGTCATTGCCACTGTCTCTAAACCACACAACATCGCAGGTCTCACCACAGTCCTATACATTCCCTTTCACGCTTGCAGATACCCTTCTATCACAAATCACTCCTGCTATCACTCCTTTCCACCCACTCCACCCTGCCTGAACTCTTTTCTTCACTTCTCTAACACACTTTACAATAATTTGCACTGTTGATCCCAGGTACCTGAACTCCTCCACCTTCTCCACCTCTTCTCCCTGCAACCCCACCTTTCCACTGCCCTCCCACTCATTCACACACATGCACTCTGTCTTACTCCTACTGACTTTCATTCCCCTTCTCTTCAGTGCGTACCTCCACCTCTCCAGGCTCTTCTCAACCTGCTCTTTACTCTCACCACAAATCACAATATCATCCGCAAACATCATAGTCCACGGAGACTCCTGCCTGACCTCATCCATTAATCTGTCCATCACCAGTGTAAACAGGAAACGGCTCAGAGCAGATCCTTAATGCAGTCCAACCTTCACCTTGAACCAGTCTGTCGTTCCTACTGCACACTTTACTGCTTTCACACTGTCCTCATACATGTTCTGCACCACCCTCACACACTTCTCTGACCTGACTTCCTCATTCAATACCACAACTCCTCACTCGGCACTCTGTCGTATGCCTTCTCTAAATCCATAAACACAATGCAACTCCTTCTGACCTTCTCTATACTTCTCCATCAACATTCTCAAAGCATTCCACTAAGCATTCCACAAAGGCTGCCAATACTCTTTCTTATAACTTCATGGTGTGACTGATCAACTTTATTCCCCTGTAGTTACTGCAGGTCTGCACATCTCCCTTATTTAAAAAAAAATCTGTACCAGCACACTCTATCTCAATTCCTCAGGCATACTCTCACCTTCTGGAATCTTGTTAAACAATCTTGTTAAAAACTCCACTCCACTAAACATCTCCATGCTTCTACTGGTATGTCATCTGGGCCAACCGACTTTCCACTCTTCATTGTCCTAATTGCTGTTCTCACTTCCTCCTTACTAATCCTATCCACTTCCTGCTTCACACAATCCAACCTTCTCTCTCTCATTTCCTCATTCATCAGCTGCTCAAAATATTCCCTCACCTTCTTAACACACTCTCCTCACTAGTCAACACATTTCCTACTGCGTCCGTTATTGCTCTAACTTACAGCACATCCTTCTCAGATCAGTCCCTCTGACTGGCCAATCAGTACAAATCCTTTTCTCCTTCCTTAGTGCCCAACTTCACATAAAGCTCCTCATATGTCTTTTCTTAGCTGTTGCCACATCCCTCTTCACCTGCTGCCACATCTCCTTGTACTCCTGCCTACTTTTCTCATCACTCTGTAAGTCCCAATTTTGTTTTGCCAACCTCTTTCTCCTTATGCTCTAATGCACTTCCTCATTACACCACCATGTCTCTTTGTCTTCCTTTCTATTTTCAGATGTCACACCAAGTACCTTTCTAGCTGTCTCCCTTATCACTTCTGTATTAGTTGCCTAATCATCCCGCACCTCTTCACCACCACCGAGCCCCTGTCTGACCTCTTCACTGAACCTCACACTACACTCTTCCTCCTTCAGTTTCCACCATCTTATTCTTCTTTCAGTCCTCACTCTCCTCCTCTTCTTCTTCAACTCCAAGCCATCCTACAGACCGCCATCCAATGCTGTCTAGCTACACTGTCCCCAGCCAACACCTTACAGTCTCCAATCTCCTTCAGGTTGCATCTCCTACATAGAACATACTCCACCTGTGTGCACCTTCCTCCACTCTTATATGTCACCCTATGATTCTCCTTCTTCTTAAATGTTCACCACTGCCATTTCCATCCTTTTAGCAAAATCTACCACCATCTGCCCTTCCACATTCCTCTCTTTAAGGCCATACCTACCCATCACCTCCTCATCACCTCTGTTCCCTTCATCAACATGCCCATTATGCCCAAGTCTGCCCCAAACACCAATTGTTCTTTTCTAGGTACACCTTCTACCACTTTGTCTAACTCACTCCAAAATTTTTCTTTCTCTTCCATCTCATTACCAACTTGTGGAGCATAAGCACTGATGACATTCTTCATCACCCCTTCAACTTCCAGCTTAACGTTCATTACTCTATCAGAAACTCTCTTCACCGCCACTACACCCTTAATGTACTCTTCCTTCAGAATCACCCCTACACTATTTCTCTATCCAGCCACACCATGAAAGAACAGTTTAAACCCACCTCCAATGTTCCTGGCCTTACTCTCTTTCCACTTGGTCTCCTGAACACACAACATATCTACCTTTCTCCTCTCCATCATATCAGATACCAACATTTAAAGTGCCCACTGTAATCTCCACTCTCCTACACTTCTCCTTTCCTTGCCGTCTCTGAAAAGGTCTTCCTCCTCTTCTTCTTCTCGTTCAGCCAACAGTAGCACAATTTCCACCGGTACCCTGTTGGCTAACAATATCTGTGGCGGTCGTTGGTAACCCGGGCCGATCTGGTATGAAAATGTAATTCGTGATGGCACGTTTTACGGTGGATGCCCTTACTAACGCAACCCTCCACATTTATCCGGGCCTGGGACTAAGAGTGCACTGGCTTGTTCAACCCTAATGGCTGGGTTTATATATATATATATATAGAGAGAGAGAGAGAGAAAGAGAAAGAGAGAGAGAGAGAGAGAGAGAATATAACACTTAAGCAAACTTGAACAACTGCAAAACATAAAAAAACTATTTCTTAAGGTTTTTTCAGGACACACATATATATACACACACACACACACCTGTTAGCGTTAACTCAGCTCAGTGCTCTAGGGGCTTGTCCTGCTGTTGCCACACTCTCCTCCACTTCAGCATGGTTGACAGAATCAGACTGTGAGGCGGGACGACCTTTGACCCCACCCATCGTCCTAGAAGTGTCACTCTGATCGACTGAACAGGTCTCAGATTACATAGTGTTCTCCAGAGTCTGTTCTTCACTAGAGCATTATGATTTCTAAGACAGTGCATCTATATTGATCTATTTGTAGAATGAGTTTTTGCGCTACTTTTTAGAGGTGGAATTTGATGCGGTTGTTTAGTTTCATTTGAACCTTATGAGCTCAAAGTCTTGACCAGTCAAACAGAACAGAAAGCTGGAGAGTACTATTTTCTTTGGCTTGGTCTCTAGTCACATGGGACGTTGCCAGTTTAAATCCAAAACTGCCCCTTAAATTTTTACTAGAAACGATCATTAAACTATAAAAATATTTTTTTTAAGCATATTTAATTGCATTGACAAAAACCTATTGTGAAATAAATATTTATCTATTTTATACAGTATAGTTGTAAAAATGACGGCTGCACAAACGTGACAAGGGAGAACATTTAAAGGTTTTATTTCAACTACAGTATTTGTCCCTGAAAGTGTTTAAAGGACAAAAGAGTTGCAGGAGAATGCAAAAGTAAAAACAGAGCAGACTGAGAATGAGAGAAGTCGTCTGGATATCTGAAATTGAGTCTTATTAATCTCTTCAATAGGCGAATTTGGGCTGCGTTTTTTTTTTTTCTTTCCTGCTTCTGCCCTAGAAAGGCAGTCATGCTCAGCCGAAGTCGTGCTGATGGAATACATCATTGCATTATGGGTAAATTCTCCTTGGGAAATTGGAATGGAAGGCGGCATACCTACACACACACACACCCCCACACCCTCGCAAACACAAGCAGGTTGGCTTTTTTCAATAATGGTGCCAGCAGATGGGGAATGTAGACCATAACTCTCTGTAGTTGTTTGTCATTGCAGCCATGCGGTTTGATGGAAGCGATTTATAACTGAAAATCAGATCCCTCAACACTCATAAAAAAAAGCCTCTTGGTTTCATGCGGCTTCGGATTCTTACATATTCTTGGCCTATTTCTTCAATAGATAACCTATTTTTATTACCCTGTTTGCAGGAGATGCACTGTTTAAAATGCTAATATCCAGATGGACTCAGTGATACGTTTCTATTCAGAGCTGTCACTGCTGCACCTGCTAACATTGTGCCATTTTTGAGATGATCTAGTTCACTGTATATAACCTTAAGAAAAAAAATAAACCTCTGTGTCCTAATATAAGGAGAGTTGTAATGTTCTAATAGATCTGTATTTTGTGTCTGAGTATTTGTACATAGCTATTATTTAATTACACTGCCAGGTATTTACTCTAATTCATATTTACATACTCTGTTTACACTGTAGCAATCTGTTTACAGCAACACCACATTTGCTTAATACGGATGCAAAAAGGTTTATGATATTAAACAATCAAATTAACGTGAATGTGAATGCACACAATCTTGTTTGACTGAATGAACACTATATTAATAGTAACACTTAATAATTTCCGTTTTTTCAGAAGCTTTCTATTAGGTTTTTAAATTTGATTTATACAGATGCATAGTGTAGCTGTACTGCCAATATTATTGATTATTGAAAGTTTATTATTATAGATTATCAGTGATGGACACTTAAATAGCTTTTTATCTGTACTTTCCTGAAGATTATCCATTTGGGGAGACTTTTTTCTTTAAGTTTACCATGTTTTAAATTCAAATATCTTGCTTTTTTTTCAACTACATTTTGCAAAATCAGTCATTCTTTTTTATTTATGAGCGGATAAAAACTTAACTGGTCAAACACACAGCAATCCACCAATCAGGGTAGAGAACTGGTATTTATTGCCACTTGGTAGTATCTACGTATCACCAACATACAGTTCAGCGTTAGTTCAACAGCAACAGGTTTTGGGCTCATGATCATTTGAATAGATATCAATCAGTGTTTGACTATTTGATATGATTCTATTAATAGATTGGTGTGCTAACAGTAACATTTGAGTATTTTTTACATAAGCTGAGTTAATTAAGCAAGAGTCTTACAAAAATGATAATAGGAACGTTATAGCCATAATAAATCATAGTACTTTGGATACTTAAGTACATTTGAAGGCAAATATTTTTGTACTTTTACTTTACCTGGAGTAATATTTTAGCTACTGTATCTCTACTTTTATAGTACAGTACATGGGTTATGTACTTCATCCACCACTGTAGATTGTATCATGTAGTTACAATGATTTTGCTAACATTTTGCTAATGAGTGCTGTGTTAGCATTTTTTACCTTGCAGTTCATGACAAGCAAATGTTCAAATCGACTTTTAAATCGAATTTTAACAGACTTACAGCTACAAATATAGCGTGCATCTCAAACTGCTAAGTCTTTAAAGTGCACTGAAACATTTGCCTCTAAAATCCCAATTAGCATTTTTTTTCTGGTCCAAATGTAAACAGCGTGTTACTGGTGTAGTTGTTCTTTCAGCTGCGCCTCTTCGGGGTCGCCACAGCGGATCATAATATTATCAAAGGTAAAATTAAACTTTTATATTAATAATTTTATACTTTGTGTGTAGTGTATATTCATTCACAATCAAGTGTGCATAGAAAGCGGACTGAAACACACCCATAGTAAATATTTGAAAGCAAATAGTTGCACAGAGCACAAACAATCGCTGGACTTTTTCAAAGGAAGTTTAAGAAGTATCAAACAAAGCTGCTTAAGACATAGTGACTACAAAAGGTTTACACATTTAACAGTGTCACTGTGTCTCTCCAGGCTTTAGGATGTGACATAATAGATTCATCTAGCAGATTCTGTGAGCCCTCAGAAACTGAAGGAGGCTCGGACACATCCATCTCACACGCAAACAGAATATGTGAAAAAGTGACTTATGTGGTGGATGCTCCACATGAACAGATGTCTAACTGTTTTCTGTGAAGAGATGTTCATTTAGTGTTTAGTAGGATGGAGTATCCATTATAAGTGCTTTGCAGCATAGAGGTGAACGTGTAGAAGTCTATGTGGTGTATCTTAAAACATGATAGATTCATAGTCATATTAAGTTAAAAAAAAGAGAGGCTAGTGAAGAAAACTAGACATTATGAAAACTAAAACATTATGAGAAGGGAAATTGTTCTTAAATTAAGACAAATATAAAAGAAAAATTGTATAATTAAGTAGTCAATTCAATTCAGTTTTATTTGTAGTGCGTTTTTCAGAATCAAAAATGAACAAATTCAAAAACAAATGAACAAATCCGAAAACACAACAAGTCAGACAAACCGAAAAAGGTAGGTATAGTTTGTGAATGGAAACTTACCGAGCATTTGAACGAGACACCTGTCATTCGCCTGTATATCTTCACTGACAGGTGTCTCGTCCAATGATTTTTGTTACTTTGCTCATTCCTAGTTCATGGCTGTGCTACCTAGATTGTCTTACCCTGGTTTGAATGATACAACATCAGCAAAAAAGGAAACCAATGAAATGATAAATAGATAGAAATGTAATTTAATTGTAAGTTTGCAGAGTTGGAAATTTGCAGTCACTGTAGATTTAAACCCTCTAATCATAAAGGTAGTTCATCAATATGATTGGAGGAACAGTAGCTGCTCTCAGGTGATGAAGTTACTAAACTGAACACTTGATGTATCGATCAGTTCTGAAATCAATGACTGATTAGCGATGAGATCTAAAAATCTAGCTGTATTTTCAAAAGCCCCACAATTATCCTCTGCTTTTACATTCGTCTATTGAGCGAAGTGATTTGCAAGTAGTGAAATAAAACGAGAAATCAGTCTCTATGGCAACAAGCACAATGACAGCATGGACGTTCGCTATCACACGGTACACTGGTATATTTTATGATTTTATTTTATAAAGCTGAAGTTAAACCCAAACTAAAGTTCCTTAACTTTTATAGTCCTGAGAACCTGAGTTAAGTAGTACTTGCAGAAGCACTCCTTCCACACACACACACACACATAATTATATATATATATATATATATATATATATATATATATATATATATATATATATATATATATATATATATATATATATACACTCTCACAAACAGAGAAGATTGAATGTTGATTAGTAACTTAAAGTCTTGCAGGAGCCATCAAATCGGCTGCTCAATAAATCGACTGCACTTTATGAGCCATTTTTTATTGTTATTGTTTGGTGCTGCTGCCTGATAAGCCACTGCGTGAATTTTAATTTTGCTCGCGTAATTAAAATGCACCAAAGGTACCGACTAAGAAGCAGAGGCGTAAAACACCGTAGCTTATTTCTGCGAGTGAAAAACGTGATGCGAATATCCTAATGGAGTTTGTGCTTTGACTGGAATTGCATTGGTTTTTTATCTGAGAAAGAAACAGACTTTTATGTTTTTGTGTGTGTGCATGTGTGTGTGTGTGTGTGTGTGTGTGTGTGTGTGTGTGTGTGTATAATTAGCATAACCGAATGATTGCTCACTGAGGGCATATTTAAACACCCATGGTATACTGACATCCCTTTCAATACGGTATTTTATTTTTATTCATGGAAAAATTTTGTTTGTTTAATGACAACTAATTAAAACTTAACTCTTACTAGGTTAAAGTCTGTCACAATTATGCTAGTGCTAGAAACATTTGTCAGCAGCTTTTCAAGGGAAAATCATTCATGTTAACATTTAATAATTGATATCACTTCATGTCATTTGTAAAATTTGTAATTGAAATACACAAGGTTGATAGTTAAAGTCACATTTAATATTGTAGGTTAATCATGAAACAAGTGTTTCCAGTATTTTTTATGTTAAACAGAAAAAAAGCCTTATCTCCATTAGTCTCCATTCCGAAGAAATACTTGTGTTGTAAAAGTTACGGTTTTACCTCTGACGAAACTTTGACACTGAAGACTCCTTCTCAAAATGCTACATTGTGAGAATTCAAAAATAAAGAAAGGATTATACCCACCACACTAGGGCTTTTTCCCCAGCTTTATGTAGCGTTACCCTGCATTCACATTAGCTAGCCACATTACTTGTGTCGATTGACATCACTTGTCGCTGGTTCACCACTGTTTATTTCTTGGACCACTTTTGATAGATACTGACCATTGCAGACTGGGAACATCCCACAAGAGCTGCAGTTGCTCGAGATGCTCTGACCCAGTCGTCTAGACATGGCCCTTGTGAAACTCGCTCAAATCACTCACTCGCTATTAACACATCAAATTTGAGCACAAAATGTTCACTTGCTGCCTAATATATCCCACCCACGAACAGGTGCCATGATGAAGAGATCTTCTTCTTTCGGCTTCTCCCATTAGGGGTTGCTACAGCAGATCATCCATCTTTATAACTGTCTGTCCTCTACATCTGCTTCTTTCAGACCAACTACCTGCATGTGTTCCCTCACCACATCCATAAACCTCCTTCTTGGCCTTCCTCTTTTCCTCCTTCCTGGTGGCTCCATCCTCAGCATTCTCCTACCGATATACCCCATGTCCCTCCTCTGCACATTTCCAAACCATCTCAATCGCGGCTCTCTAACATTGTCTCCAAAATGTCCTACATGCGCTGTCCCTCTAATAAACTAATTTCTAGTCCTGTCCATCCTCGTCACTCCCAACCAAAATCTCAACATCTTTAACTCTGCTACCTCCAGCACCACTTCCTGTCTTTTACTCAATGCCACTGTCTCTAAACAATACAACATCGCTTGTCTCACCACAGTCCTATAAACTTTCCCTTTCACTCTTGCAGATACTCTTCTATCACAAATCACTCCTGCCACTCTTCTCCTCCCCCTCTACCCTGCCTGCACTCTTTTCTTTACTTCTCTATCACAGCCATGATGACGAGATAATCAGTGTTATTCACTTCACCTGTCAGTGGTCATAATGTTATGCCTGATCGGTGCATAGTCAGACTAAATATAAAGATTTATCCTAATATTTTTGACTGTTATTGTGTTTGATAACTTTTGGGCCTAGGTACTATGTAATAATGGCTGTAAATTAGTAATTTAGTATTTCTGTTAAACCCATTGAAATTAAAGCCGAAATTATCAGCACCAGGCACAATGTGATTGCTGCATATCAAATCCATTGTGATGGTGTACCGAAGCAAATTTACAGAAATAGCTATTGTCCAAATATGCATGGACACGACTGTATGTTGCTTATTTGTTTCTGAGTCACAGGAACTAATTGCAGGTAGGGACATGTTTTATGACCCAACATAAAATGTTGTTAGAGGAATCAATCGTGCAAATTGTTTGGATTAATTGCTTTATCTAATTTGCATAAGCCATAAGCTCATAGTGCTGTTGCTTTATTTCGAATCAGTTTAACTACATAGAAACTAAACAAATTATGCATTTTTTGTGAGACGTGGTCTCTAGTATTTGAAAGCGTTCTTCTTTTGAAAACTGAAAAAAAAAAAACATTATTTCTTATGCAGGAACCAGCATCCCTGATCCAAAGCCAAGAAAAGGATAAAAGATAATGTTAATCATCTAAAAAGGTCACATCTGGGTCCTCCTCAGTCGAGTTTATAGTGCGGTAGCCGTGACTCTACCCAACCCCTAGATTTAGTTTGGTGATTATCCTCTTCCTAAATCATCCTGGTTCAGAGTGAAAGCAGTGTAATTAGACATGTCATGTCAAGTCACGTGGATCTTCTTTTCCCAACTGCTGCCACTTTAACCCGCACTCCAAAAAAAGCCAAAACGAGGCAGAGGAAGAGATTTTTTTTTGTATTCAATGTGTGTGTGCAATGTTGAGAGCCACCGTCATCAGGCTTAGCTGAGAGTACAAAGGCCACTGATTGCAGCTTGAATTTTAGCATCTTTCTCTCTTTGTCTGCGCCTGATTGCCTTTTCAGGCAATTCCTGCTCTCCTCCTCCTCCTCATCTCTGTCACCTCTTTGGGTGCAGGGCTGTACACTAGAAAAAAATATATATATAAGCATGTAAAACTCTCAAAATAAAATCTTTAAATATACAAATGTATTCAATAGAAATGAAAATGTTTAAGAATATGGAATTGTCTTTCTCTATTGACGAATGTCATTTCCAAAAAAATAAAATAAATTGGTCCATGTAATTTTAAGCTTGAATTTTTAAATATTAATTCAATTTATTTTTATTTGTAGCTCACATTTAACAATGGATGTTGTTTAAAAGCAGTTTTGCAGATTTAAAGCAATAATAAAGTTGAATAAGTTTAGCGCCTGCAAGTTTGTTCCTTATCATTTTATTTATTTTATTACATTTATTCAATGAGTGAACCAGTGGTGACTGTGGGAAGGAAAAACTCCCTGAGATGGCATGAGGAAGAAACCTTGAGAGGAACCAGATTCTAAAGGGAAAACCGTCCTCATCTGTCGCCGAATGTCCATTCAAATAGGGACGCGCTAAGAAATACGTGTAAAATCGTGCTAATGCTAGCTAATATATTGACAGTGATGAAAAAGCAATGTTAAATTACTTATAAATATCTTAGTTAAATGTTAAAAATAAATAAATTGAAGTAGCATTGAAGCTTTTTCACTGTAGGCTAAACATCTAGCTGAGTTACAAAGACCAGATGTGGATAGTATCCTTCTACATTCATGTTGGTGCAGTAAGGAAATACTCATTTTTATTATAAAAATGATAGTAGGATGAAGTGCAGCCTAATGCAATTAAGACTTACTGTTACTACCCTGTAGTGCTTTATTCCTCTTATACTGCAATAATTGGTTAGAAATAATGTTCCTTTCTGTAAAATGTGTGAAACAAGTTAGTTTCAAATATCTTTAACATTATAACAAATATGAACAATTGTTTATTTCTCAGACTCTCTTTTTCCTCTCATAGATCACAGTCTTCTTACTGAATAACACGTATTTGCAATTTGGTTTATTATACTAAGAGCATGTGTTAGAATGATAAGTTATTAAAATAAGCACCTCGATATAGATACAATCTGAAGCTGCAATCAGAGCTGCTTTTAAGGAAAACAAAATCAACTAGGATAAAACATTTACCTATGACACACTATAAATCCAGTAAATAGATCTTTGAATAATATTGCTTAAGTTTTTTATTCTTATTTCTCCAACCATGTCATTTTATTCCCATTAGGTCTTGTAGAGTTTCATGCGATAAAACTTTCAACTGTTTTCCATAAAATGATAAATTTTACGTGTAACCTCACATAAATGGGCAGAATCACTAAGCCTGTTTTTACCATGATCTTTGTTTTGTGAACATTTCTTCATGGTGTTGCTACGTTTTCCACAGTTTTAAAAGAATTTTTTCTTGCATTCTCTTAACGTCTGTGATCCTTCCTGGTGGAAATCAGGGCTTTTAGTTGATATACGTGACCGCAAGATTTGAGCGCATTTGTTCGGTTCTTTCTCAATAATGAACCCTCGATCATGTTGCGTTATGCATTCCAGCTCCGGAGACTCTGCCTATTTATACTGACACGAACATATCACCGAGCCCGTTCCATTATGTCACCCGAATTGTATGGTGTCGTGCCTTCGTTAATTTATCAAACTCGAGAGCAGGTTGTTTTCTCCATTATCCCTGAAATCTTTAGCAGCTCGATTTTGATTCATGGGCTCAGAACGGGGCGTAAGCGAGGAAGTTCACCCGCCTCCAGCAGCCTTCCCGCTCCCAGCATCGTTTGTTAAAGCCAAGAATCTTTTTTCTCCTATCGCTCATCCCCTTTTTACAGTCAAAAGACGATTTATAGGCCTTTTTACATTCAGGCTCAGGAGGTTGTTCTAGTAGAGTGTGTGCCTTTTCATTGGGGTTTTTGTGCAAATTTTACCTCTGGGTTTAGAAAACTGAATTGGCTGCCTGGAATTAGTAATGTTTAAACCAACAGAAGGAGAGAAAAGAAGGGAGAGTGAGAGAGAGAAGGAAAGAAGAGACAAAATTTAAAGGTGGAGAGAAAAGCAAGCAAAAGAGAAAGGAACAGGGGAGAGAGAGAGAGAGAGAGAGAGAGACAGAGACAGAGAGACAGAGAGAGCATATAGCAATACATTGGATAAAATATTATATTGTCATTCAAGAAAAGAAATAAAACACTTGGTGCATGCTGTTATAAGATAATAATATTATACATTCAGAGCATTCTGATCACATGTGGAACATAGTTACACTCTGAGTTCCCTCACAAACGTATTAAGTGGTGGACCACAAGTTGATTTAGTCTTCACCTTGCACTTTGAGCACAGTGGTACTGTTTTTTTTTCTTTTTTCTTGTTTAATTATTATTAACTTTGAAAACATACACAGCAATTCCAGGGGTATGAAAAAAAAGAAACTAGAGTTACCGTAGTGTCACTGTGGCTACTCACTGCTTTCTGGAAATATGGTTTGTCTATTGTTAAACTGAAATGTTGTCTTGCTACTTCCTTTCCACCGTTTAAATGACAGTATGGTGGTATGGATTCTTTTGCCTTAATAGGAGAAAATCCTGACAATTCTGTATATCGAGGGAGTGAATAAATGAAGCAAGAAAGGAATAAATCTGTATAACCCAAATTGGTTTTAACATATGTAAACTATTCAATATAATTATTTCATTTATTTAATTTTATTGAATCAATTAAATTTGTGAAAATGTAATCGATTACTCAATTGAAATAATATAATAAAAAAGTGCACAGTCAACCCCCCATAATTTATGGTTTGGAACTCGCGGCCCAGAAACTATGCAGGTTCTCATTTGCAAACCTAACTAACAGCAAGTTGCGGATTATCCAAATGTTTAGAAAAGTTAGGAATACATTTTAAACTGTTTTCACAAAAAATGTCCAAAATTTCATTATTGTATTAAAGTAACGTAATGTGTAGATGAATTCCATAGGGGCTGCGGGGGTGCATCCAAAATATGCGGATTTTCGGAACTCGCAGGGGGTCTTAGAACGTAACCCCTGCGAGTTCCGGGGACCACTGTATTGCATTGATTCGATGTATTTTATTTCATTTTTATAAAATATTATAAAATATTATTTGATATATTATTTAACAAATCAGGCATTTTAGCAGCAGCCATTCCGTATGGCAAATGGTGCTTGCACGTTAATTCACTGTGCCTTGTTGTTTTAACAAATGTTGTCTGCACGCATTTGGACTTTTTGTAGTACTGTGTGTAGGGCTGATTATCTCTTGGTTGTTTTGTGTTGCGTTGTCTAAATGTATGTTGCCTTATGTAGCACCTTGGTTCTAAAGGAACGCTGTTGCTTTTTATGGTGTACTTCACCAACTGCATGTGGATAAAATGACATTAAAAACAACTGACTTGAATTGTAGCTTTACTTATAGCGGATACAAACATTTGTTCCATTCAATTTATTTATTTTTTATTAACTCTTTTGATATTTATATGAAACAAACCCCACACGCAGTTAGACTGCAATTAAGTTGCAGTGATTGTGATTACAGCAACAAAGCCCTGACATTAGAGACTCCTTCCATACATTCCAAATAAACTTCCCTTTATTAAAATGTTCATCATATCATTCAACACTTACACAATTTAATAAGGTGATGTGAAGCATTTATGTGATTTGCTGTGCAACCTTCTGACCAATCTTGCTCTTCCAAAAGTGTGCATACATGCAATCGCGCGCACACACACACACAGACAGATATTCCTCCAACATTTCTTTAATACATTTGTTTCTGAAAAGAAACCTGAAGCTTTTTATTCACTAGTTGCATTGCATTACTTAATTCCCCTGTTGGAAATTACGATCTATTCAAATTGCATTTCTCTGCATCTCTTGTCATGTTGTATTATGGTGCAATCTTCCCAGACAGCAGGATATAAACATTTAAATTAGGTTTAAAAAAAGGTCTAGACTTAATCTCATTCTAGGGCTTCCTTTCTTTGTCATTGCATCTTTTTTTCCAACTGTCTTTGACTAAAGGAGCAAATATTAGATTCTGAGTCTGATATAGACAAGACTTTGATTTGGAAATAAAATGATACCTGTATGTATTTCACTAAATATATTTGAAATGTTAATATTTATTTTAATATAGTATAAAATTCATATTTGACTGACTAAGAAATACTATTAGCCCTATGCCCTATGCATTTCTATTAGGATTAGGATGTTGTGGAAGCTGCAGTAAAAAAAAATATATATATAAAAAAATGGAAATCGTTACCAATAAAATCTGACATAGCACTATTGCCCTGTTGATCATAAGTTATTATTGAGACAGATACCACGTCTCTGCATTAAAAATGAACTGATAGGTCAACAGGCCACATCTTTTTCACACACCAGAATGATATTATAAAATACCATTGAATGAATCAGTGTAGCTATTTGATATATAATATGACTGGTGCAATTGCAATAATACATTTCATAAAGATGCATTTTTTTTCTGCGTTGCAGATAACAGAAGTGGATGAAGGAAGCCCGAGTGTCATCCATCACAGAGAAAAAGGTAAGCGATAGCTCCTCTGAATAAGAAAGCTTGAATAAGAAGGCAAGAGAGAGAGAGAGAGAGAGAGAGAGAGAGAGAGATATTTTCATTGAGATTCTGCTTGTGTTCTCAGCTAAAATACATAACACCTCCATTTGGATTCAGAGTGTGACAAGCACAGTTTAGACAAATGGTATTGCTTAAAGCTGTGTGTGTGTGTGTGTGTGTGTGTGCGCACAAGAGAACAAGACCATCTGTTCCACTTTTAACTGTGTCACACACCCTAAGAAAGTCTCTGTGAGTGCAAAAAAAAGAAGGTTTCAGGGGAAAAGATGTTACAGATATGAGATCAGTCTTATATTACATCATACATGTTACATTTTACTGTCCTTTGAAAGTAATTAAACATTATTGTCTAAATAGCTGGCAACAAAAGTGAGTACACACTAAGTGATAACAGGTGTACGTCGTGTAAACGTGCAAAGCCAAATGTCCTATTCATTATGTTCATATTTTCTGTCTGTTTGACAGGACCATACAAATTTGTATATCTTGTATTAGAGTAGTTTAAATTTGGTGCTTTGAGTACAATGCTTCATGCTGACCACTGGATTTTCAACATGGCACCTCATAACAAAGAACTCTCTGAGGATTTGAGAATTTGATTTGTTGCTCTCCACAAAGATGGCCAAAGCTATAAGAAGATCCAAGATTCGATCAAAGAGCTTGAGTCCCTGGTGGTGCAGAAGCTGCTTCAAAAAACAAATGCATGAGTGCTGCAGCATTGCTTTAGAGGTCGAAGCATTCCGCTCGTCAATGCACAGACCAAACGCCGCACACTGCAACACGTCGGTTTGCATGGCCATCATCCCAAAAGGAAGCCTCTTTTAAAGCTGGCTCCCAAGAAGGCCCCCAAACATCTCCAAAACTTCAGCTTTTGTGGTATGTTCCCGGTCTGCAGTGGTCAGTATCTATCAAAAGTGGTCCAAGGAAGGAACAGTGATAAACCGTGGTGTTACATTTCAACCTTACATTTATCACATCTCATATTTATCGCACCTTGACTGTGCTATGTTTATTGTTTACTCTTTATTTATGTCTGATGTTTACTGTTACTGTTTACAGTATAGTCACCTTGGCCAGTTAATAATGACATTTTGTTATTTTGTGTACTCTGTATGTGTAAGAATGACAGTAGATCTTGAGTTGAGTTGAGCTATGTTGAGTTGAACCGGCGACAGGGTCATGGGCTGCCAAGGCCCATTGATGCACGTGGGTCGCAAAGACTGGCCCGTCTGGTCCGATCCAACAGATGAGCTACTGTAGCTTAAGTTGCTGAAGAAGTTAATGTTACTGCTCGACGGTCCAGGATTGGGTAATGCCTGGTCTTTGTACACCTTTGCTTTGTATTGTTACAGGCATGGTCTACCCAACAGGTTGGGTTAGAGAAGGGGTGTCCAAACTTTTCCACAAAGGGCAGGTGTGGGTCCAGATTTTCATTCCAACCAATCAAGGGGAACACCCAGTAGTCACTAAAAAGAAAATAATTCGATTTCAACAGAATTTGGTGTGGACTTGGTTGGTTGGAATGAAAACCAGCACCCACACTGGCTTTTTGTGGAAAAGATTGGACACATAAATTTAGAATATTATGTTAAATGGTACTCATGGTCACATACACCTTTGGTCAGAGATGGTCTTTAATATCCCACTGCCACTACCATACTAAGATTTATTAAGGGATTATTTGCCAATTGGATTATTCTGTCAATTCCGAAACAAAACTTCATAACTCTTTTTTGTGGTATTCAAGCCATTTTTTGGGTAAGCTCATTCTGATATACTGTATATTGGAGTGGAATATTGGTTAAAGCAGGCTGTAATTTCTTACACTGTATAGACTTTATAGTCAAGAAACAACCATGCCACAGACAAAATCAGTGAGATTGTCCTCATTCTGATGTTAGATGTGATCATCTCAAACTGTATCTTTAGATTTACATTACATTTATGAAATTTGGCGTTTTTATCGATTGCGACTAATCTCATTCATGTACTTAACCAGTTGTGGGTTTAAGGGCCTTGGTCAAGGGCCTGGCAGTGGCAGCTTAGTAGTCCTATGATGTGAATTTATGAACTGCCTTCAGATGTCCAAAGCATAGTTCCTTCAGGAATTACAATGATAAAAATGTGTGCTTTAATTCTGTAGTTAATGTAGGTGTGTGTGTGTGTGTGTGTGTGTGTGTGTGTGTGTGTGTGTGTGTGTGTGTGTAAAAGAGAGAGAGTGTGTGAATAGGCATTTTATCTGCCATGTCAAATTCCAGTAATGTTATTTTATTTAGAATGATTCTCACCCACTGGATTGTGTCTAATGCTTCTTAAGCAATGGCTTACCCTGCAGTTCATCATAATCCTAATGGAAAAGCGAACACCCGTAACGGTGCACTAATAACGACTTTTGTCAACCGTTGAGAACAAAGAGCCTAACGGCAATGAATTGCAATGAGGTTTTTTCTTCTTCTTCTTTTTTTTTTTTTTAACATGCTGAACATGCCAAACATATGAATATGCATGAGCATGCAAATACACACTTAGCCGTAATCAAAAGAACCGATGATCAAGCTCAGCATTTTGTACCGGTCGCCAGTGATTGCGGTTAACGAGCAATTTACATAAGCATCAACGTTAATGGTCTCAACGAGCAGATGCAGCAGCGCTGGAGATAGCACAGCTCTACATATAGAAAAGGCAGGGGAAAAAGTGCTGAACTGATAACATGAAGCATGCATTAGGGGGAAAAGTGCAACACTGAGAAATTCCAATAAATCTCCACTCTCGTTATCTGCCAAACAGCTGCGAACATTTACAGCATCTTGCATTGGATTTGAGTCATTTAGCACATGACTGGCATTTTCATTATCACAAGATGGATACAAAAGCAGCACAAAATTTACATTTTAGGACAGATGTTATAATATATGACAGTATGTCATGTCATGCCACAAGTCATATGTCCTGTTCAAGTTTGCCATAGGCTTGGTAATTACAGTGGTGAACAGTAATGAAGTAAATGTAATTTGTTACTGTATTTAAATAGCTTTTTTGCATATCTGTACTTTACTGAAGTATGTCCATTTACGGAGAATTTTACTTTAACTTCATTACATTTTAAACTTAAATCTCATACTTTTTACTCAACTACATATTGCAAAATCAGTCGTTCCTTTTCAGTGGATAAAAACGTAACTGGTCAAACACGTAGCAAGCTACCAATCAGGGTAGAGCACGGGCTCTGTTTTAAACTTGTTACGAATGCTGCATGATGGCATTTATTGCCGCTTGATGGTGACGATGACGTACAGTTCAGCATCAGTTCAAAAGCAAGCAGAACATTTTGAGAGTAATGAATGATGGATATAACTCCTGACTCTCACATGCCACAACACCCGTGTCCTTATTTGTGCAATTTTTTTTAAGTAGTTGAAAAGAAGATTTTAGGCTCATGATAATTGTAATAGATATCAATCAGTGTTTGACTCATTAATATCATTCTTTCAATAGATTGTTGTGCTAAGAGTAACTTTTGAGTCTTTTCACATAAACTGAGTGGATTAAGTCTCGTGACAAAAATGATAATAGGAACATAATAGCCATAATAAATCATAGTACTTTGGATACTAAAGTATATCAAAAGGCAAATACTTTTGTACTTTTACAAGTGAATGTTTAAAGAAAGCTCTTTTACTTTTGCTGGAGTCATATTTTACCTACTGTATCTCTGCTTTTACTCAAGTACATGCTTGTGTAATTAGGCAATTTCATAGTCATATCTTTTTCTGACCTTTATGGCACACAATGTATAAGTCACAATGACCTTTCAAATAAGATTGAAACATTCCAACACCTGTCATGAATTTTTCATACAGTATTTGCCTACAAAAAAAGTCAAGACTATTCAAATAAAAATTGCATTAAAAAGCATTAGTGTTTTCAAAACGTTTAAGTGGCAGATTCTTTCTTAAGCGTGGTTAACAGAAAACCCTTGTACCCCTGTAGTTCGACTGAAAAAGAAAGAGAATAAAAAGGAAAAGAGAAAAACTACATTTATGGCTTTGTTATCTGCAAATGTATGTCATTTTATACGTTGATTTTACACTATTTGACACTTTCCTTCTCAATTACTGCAGCTGTTGTTTTATGTGTGTCATTATGTCCAGTTTAAAAATGCCAACCCTATGGAGATCAAATCTGGGCTGTGTTTCACTTTATGTAATCACCTGATGGTCACTCATGGGCTGCATGAATCTCAGTGCAAGGGCCGTTTCTAGTACCCTAGTTGAGATTCCTATTGCCCCCCCATGACTCCGCCCTACCACCACAATGCTCCACTTCCACCCCATACAAATAATTTGCAGCCTTCTTTGATTTAATAAACCTTAATTTAATAATCATTGCAAAATTGTATTCAAGTATGTAAACATATACTGTGTATAAAACTTCAGCAGAAAAACAGGTAAATAATATAAATAGGCGAGGGTTCAATGGCACCCCCAGCTGGATGCACCCATCGGCGACTGTCTAGTTTGCCTATGTTTAAAAATGGTGCTGCTCAGTGCACATTCTGAACTAGAAAGAATAATGCCTCATAGTCTGTGTGGTGTTCTTGCATTCATGGTATTTTCACAAAGCTGGGTGCCACAAACCTTTATTGATGTATTTTTGTATTTGCGATAAAACCATAGGCCTGTATGTTTGACATTTGCCATATGACTGAGGAAATCAATTGCATCCACCATCAATCCTGACAAAATGTACTTCATTATGAAGCTCTGGTTAGCATGGAATGACATTTGTTGAGTTGAACACTTTGTTAATTACAGATGGTCAATTTCCTTCGAGGATCAAGAGTCCTTCGAGCAGCCAAACTCTCAAGAAAGAGATCTTGTTACACATTCCTACTGCACCACAGGCATCAGGACAGTGATGAAGAACAACAGAAATTACACAAACCCGCCATCATTTTAGCAGACGGCAAAAACACAGCAACAAGTTAAGGACCAAGCATGATGTTAATATTGAGAAATACGCACAAAATGCACTCTTGTAGAAACAGAAGTGTTTTGTTAGTGTAATCGGGTTTTGTGAAAGATTATGAGTAAGGTAGCTTTTCTGGAAAAGCTTGTCAGTCAAAAAGCTCAGCTCAAATAGTTTCCAGTCACAAAAAAGTCCTCATGTGCAGCAGAGGTGGCAGAAGTACACACATCCATTACTTAAGTAGAAGTACAGAGACTCATGTTTTAAAATACTCGGGTAAAAGTTGAAGTACTGATTATACCTTTTCACTTAAGTGAAAGTAAAGAAGTCTTGGCTCTGACATGTACTTAAGTAAAAAGTAGTTATTACTTCTACCTGTTTTAGCTGTTAACTGGACCTCACATCATATTAATATTTGATAGATAGGATAGTTTAGATAGATTAGATAGATAGATAGATAGATAGATAGATAGATAGATAGATAGATAGATAGATAGATAGATAGATAGATAGATAGATAGATAGATAGATAGATAGATAGATAGATAGATAGATAGATAGATAGATAGATTGTCATTGCATAGTACGGGTACACAGCAACGAAATGCAGTTTGGCATCTACCAGAGTGCAAAAAGTAGCAATCATGCAAATAGTGCAGATAAATGTGTATCATATGTACAGCATGTGATATGTATGTAAGCATATGTACAGTGATTAAATATAAAGGCTATAACAGTGCAGAGACGTGTGGACATTATTAAGAGCCTTTGCTATGTTTCCACACGGACAGCTAATGAGGTGATACCGAAGAAAGTGCACCTCTTCAAGTCAAGTGAAAAAGCTTTTATATATATAATCATAGACATTTTACAGATTTGAATGATGTATTGTTTTTATCTGTACGATTAATAAAGACAATAATTTAAGCCCGTGTCTCCATTATGAGGGAAAAACCCACAAAACAATTGTGTAAAACATGGCGGATTTGGTGTTTGATTTGAGACTTGGCGCAAAAATAAAACAAAAGTTTACTGATTCAAATTTTTTTTTCGGTAAAGTTTATTTATTTATTTTATATCTAAGTAAAGAAAGGACGTCGGGAATAAGTGTATGTTGTGCTGAAGGTTTTAATTTCGCCTCTTTTATATTTAGTTATTTATTTATGTATTTATCCTTTTTTATAAAAATGGTAAAAACAGAAATGCGCGCTGAATTAATAGCGTGTTAATACCATCTAGTGCCGTTTACAATAATTTGAATTTTGACAGCCAAATATATATATATATATATATATATATATATATATATATATATATATATATATATATATATATATATATATATATATATTAATACAAAACTAATTTAAAATGTTGTTACCTAATGAATGTATCCAGACTGAAGATCCACATATAGAACACAAGCAGAGAAAAGATGATGATGATCAGGAATGTGTCTGATCTCAGTCATGTTTACATCACTGACTCCCTCTGTCTCATCCACATTAACCCCAAACTTCTTACTGCCTTCTGCCTGCTGATTCTTATCTTCGTAAAGAGTGAGAGTCAGGACTTTATACACCAGCGGATTGAAAAAGACGCGCAGTAACAATAATCGGTTGTTCAGCTGAAATCAACGCGCGCAGTGAAAATAAAAAATATATATTTCACCAAATCAATGAATTAAAACAAAAGTAACGAGCCGGTTTTGAAAATGTAAGAAGTAAAAAGTACAGATATTTGTGTAAAAATGTAATGAGTAAAAGTAAAAAGTTGTCCGAAAAATAAATAGTGGAGTAAAATACTGATACCGAAAAAATCTACTTAAGTACAGTAACGAAGTATTTGTACTCCGTTACTTCCCACCTCTGATGTGCAGGAACTATGACTATCAGCTCTGGTTCTTGAAAATGTATCAATATTCCTGATGTTTCTTGTTGAGCATTCAACTATATTCTCCCATCATTCTTTCTGATCTGATGGCATGGGATAAATCCAAGCCTTGATAATAGGAGCTGATTGCCATTTTTGCTATTTTTTAGCATACAACACTCACTTTTCATCAGTGACCCCAGGCATTTTCTAATGATCAGCAGTACAGTACACCAATCCTTGCACTGCATTTATATAATATAAGCTCAGGCCAGAACATCTTCACGTGTGTGTAGATATTTTCTACAGTCTGTATCGTGATATTGACTGCTGAAATGCATTCTAATGACATCATTCTAAATCATTCTGTGTTTGTGTGTCTGTCTCTTACTTTCTTTCCAATAATCTGTCTTTGTTTAACCTTTTTCTTTTACTTTCTCAGCCTTGTTCACACTCTGGGTTTATGTGCTTTTCTCTTTTGTGATATCTATGATAAATTCAGTTTCCACTTGAATGCCTAAGTTAATACAAGAGCAGTAAGGTTTCACACAGGAAGTTACAGGAAACATTCTTCTCTGTCACCTGAGCCACGCTCTAGCCAAGTATTCGATTTGCATTACAGTATGAGCTCCTGCGGTTATATTTTTCTTGGTTTGCGGATGGTCTATAAAACCAGCATTTATTCAATATGATGAATATCCCAATATTACAGCCTTTTTGGGCTTTAAAACAAAACAGAATTCACTAACACACACCAATATTTCTTCATCAAACCTCAACAAACATCATCATTCTCAATAAAGCTTCAAAACACTACAGCTTTTACTATCAGCCAACATTCCACTAACATTCTCCATCAGAAACGTATTCTCTACCAACACACCAGCATTATCCATTAACCACCAGCATTCTTCATAAAATACTATTCCAAACCACATTCTCCAAAAAAACACTAGCATTCTCCTTCCAATACTAGCACCCGCCAGCATTTTTCATCAAACATTAACACACACCAGCAGTCTTAATTTACATATGAACATTCTTTACAGGCCAAGAAGCCAAAATTCACCATCATACACCAAAACACATATTGATAGATTTATTGGTTATCATTATTTACCAAGACATGCCAGCTTTCTCAACATTACATTAAACACCAAAACAACAAAGCTCCAATATCCTCCTTTAAAAGATACCAAAGTTATTTAATAAAACTCCAGCACACACCAAAATTCTCCATCAAACCCCTCACATTTTCCATGAAAATACCAACTCACTCCAACATACTCCATTAAAACCCCAACAAACATCAAAATTCTCAATCAAAACCCCAGTACACACAAACAATCTCAAGCAATACCCGAGTGCACAACAACATTTTTCATCAAAACCCCACAAACACAAATATTCTCCACCAAAACCCTCAGATCTTCCATGAAAATAGCAACACACTTCAACAATAACCATAACACCAATATCAAATGCTACATTTATTATTATTCAATAATGAAACAACATTCTCCAGCATTCGCTGGCAAAAACATCAAACACCAAATGTACATTTTCTTTTTAATTTACAATTTACTGCATAGGATGTAGAATTTTCTTAACCAGCATTACTGTTTGCATGTTATTGTTTGGGAACTTCAAGCTGCTTCGAAACGCTTTGGGAACGCCCCTGCGTTGTCCACACTCTGAACCACATGTGAAATCTGGCCAATAGGCAAGACGTGACGTCATCTGCAGGCGACATCACGTAAACCAGAAAGCTACAAAATGGCTATGTGGTGTTAGCGACATTAGTTTCTGCTCGTTCAGGTAAGCGCTTTGTGTGTGTTATCTGTGCAGTCATGAGCTTACATGCAGGCAGAATTCTGTCTGCGTGTTCCTGCTTGCCCTGCTTTATTTCGGGGGGATACACGCAGCTGATGTGTTGTTTGCTTAGCTTAGGAGCATGCTTAGTCAGCTCTCAAGGGAATCGGCTATTAGCATTTTAACCATGTGGCTATGTGCTCCCGGCTGCTGGCCGAGCGCCCGTTCCACGGTGAGAGTGCTCGTTTGGCGGTTTCTCCTCCCAGTGCATGTAACGCGGTGCTCCGTATTTCTTCCTCCAAGGTGGGAGAATTTTCTCTCCTCGGGGAGCGCTCTCCCTCACGGCTCAATCCAGCTTTCGGTCCAGCTTTGCCGAGGCTAGCAGCGCCAGTGGTCGTGTGGCTTGGAGGCCGATCTGGCAGAATGCGTGGAGTCGGACGAGTCCTCTCCAGCCTTCCCTGCCGGGTCGAGCGCCTGCTCTTTCAGGGAAGCATGCCTGGCGGCTGCTTCTTCTCCTGGTATGCGCAGCATGGCGTTACATGTCTCTCCCTCTGAGGAGGAAGGGATGATGGACGCTAGCGTGCCCACGGACTCCTCACAGCTTCTTGAGGTCGTGACACGGCCATGTCCAAGCTCGAGCTAGCTTGACCGTTTGAGGAGCAGAAGCAGCGTGCACCCAGTGAGCTGGCTTAGCGTTTCTTGTGCCCCGTGTCACAGCCTCAGCGCCTTCCCTGACCTGCACACCGAGGTGTCCGGGTCCTGGGAGACCACGTGCACGTGCTTTTCCCAACGTTCCTCGCTGTGAGCGAATGTGGTTTGGGCTAAGTAGTGCGGCTAAGGGACGATGCCGCGTGTGGAAGAGGCGCTAGCTAGCTATCTCTCCCTAAGTGTTGAATCGCTGAAGGCTTCAGTTTGCCTACAAAGAGTCACTTTGGCTCTAGTAGGTAGGGCTACGTGGATCTGCCGACGTGGATCTGGTGACGCTGTAGGTAAAGGTGATTGCTGGCGGGTTTAGGAGACTGCGGCGGCGTTTCAGTGGTACTTCCCCGCCGCTCCAGTGGGGCTGTTCAGTGGCAGCCTCGGCCTGGCACTGTGTAGCCCGGAAAGAGAGTGTTGCCACCCGGTTCTGGCCCCTGACGACACTCTAGGCCCAAGGAGGGGCTGGCCAACCTGAGGATCATCCTCGCCTCTAATAAACGGGCCATGGTGCATAAGTCCTGATGGCTTAGGTCTTGGAGGGCGGTGTACACCTCATGCCATGGTGCCCGTCCCTCCTCGGCACCACCGGAAGGCCAGTTTGTCAGCACTGCCACAGGATGTGTTTCAGGGCGCAGCCTCCCTCCAGTGGTTTACTCAATTTATTTCCGCCCGAAAGTTCGTTGCAGATAGGGGAGACCTGCCACCTCTCAGGAGGCTTGAATGGCCGCAGTACGCTGCTCTGGCCGTTCGGGTTCAGGAGGACTGTCTGCTAGCCCTGCCAGGGGATGTGTTTCAGGGCGCAGCTTCCTCAGGATGTGTCATCGGCTGCAAAACACTGCTCCAGCCACTCTGAGTGGGTCAGAGGCCAGCCCAGAAGGGTTGGTTTCCCTGTGGAACTTTCTGTCAGTCTGGGAGGGCTGCCAGAAGTCTTTTGGTGGGTCCTGTGTTCTGTAGAGAAGTGCTACGCGATTCAGTTTGCATCTTCTCCCCCCTGGTTTAACGGGATGTGTCACCCGAGCAGGCTTTAGTCCTGGAACAGGAGGTGTGTACTCTTCTATGGAAGCGGGCCATCGAGGTGGTCCCCCCCCCGGTCAGAGAGTCAGGCTACTACAGCCCATACTTCGTTGTTCTGGAGAAGGATAGCGGGTTGTGTCCCATTCTAGATCTCCGCTTCTTAAACCGTTTACTTATGAGGCTCGGGTTAAGGATGCTCACTCTCAAAGAGCCACTTGTACAAGTTGGCGCGAGAGGTCCTCTAATGGTCCCACGACAAACTCCTCTCATTGAGAGCCATTTATATCCCGGGACGGTTGAATTGCAGAGCAGAAACCCTGTTGAAAAGACAATGGCCAAGGCCTGGGGAATGGAGACTCCACCCCGAGGTGGTGGAGCAGGTATGGCAGAGGTTCTACTGAGCCCGGGTGGATTAGCAACCTGGGAGACTTCGCATTGTCCACTCAGGTTCTCTCTCTCTCACCCAGCCCCGATAGGGCTGGATGCCATGGTACAGTCATGGCAGAGGCTACTCCTGTACGCCTTCCCCCCAATTGTACTGCTCTCAGGAGTTCTGGAGAAAGTTTGCCGGGAAGTTGTCCGTCTCCTCCTGGTAGCACCTAGATGGTCGGGCAATCCATGGTTCACTCACCCTGGTTCACTCCCGCCCGAAGTTGTGGAAGCTGTGGCTGTGGCCCCTGAGGAGGCACAGTTCGTAGTGGCCTACTCTGTTCCAGAGCTCACTCCATGAGAAGGTCATACACCACATGGTGGCAGCTGTTCACGTTATGGTGTGAGCACCATGACTTAGACCCAGTTAACTGCCCGATTGGCTCAGTTCTGGAGTTTTTACAGGATCAGTTTGCCACAGGGTTAACCCCTTCAACCCTGAAGGTTTATGTGTCTGCCATCGTGGCATTTATCACCCCCCCTGCAGGGCAGTCGCTGGGTAGGCACCCTCTGATGACACGTTTTCTCTGCGGCGCCTGGAGGCTGAGGCCCGGGACGTGACCCAGAGTGCCTATCTGGGACTTGGCAGTTGTGTTGGCGGCTCCATCTGAGCCCCCCTTCGAGCCCTTGGCCGAAGTGGCCCTTAGGTACCTGTTGGTCAAGACCGCCTTTCTCTTGGCAATTTCCTCCCTGAAGAGGATCAGAGATCTGCAGGATCTGTCCGTGGCCCCGTCCCGCTTGGAATTTGCCCCTGGCATGGCCAGAGTGTTTCTGTTTACGAAACCTGGGTACGTACCTAAGGTGCCTACGGCTTTCACATGACCTGTCGTGCTACAGGCATTCTGCCATCCTCTATTTCTAGCCCCCCGCCTAGGAGAAACAGGACCGACTGTGTCCTGTGCGAGCACTGGACACTTACCTCCACAGGACGAGTCCATGAAGGACGTTGGAGCAGCTGTTCATCTGCTATCATCCTAATAGGATGGCCAATAAGCAGCCGTTAAGCAGGTGGGTAGTGAATGCAATCCTTCAGCTTCCTCTGGTCTACCCGCTCCGCTCAGCATCAGGGCTCACTCCACTGGAGTGTGGTGGCCTCTATAGCCTGGTCTGCTAGAGTGTCACTCCAGGACATTTGCGACACTGCGGGCTGGTCCACCCCGCTGACCTTTGTTGGGTTTTATGGCCTTGACCTAAGAGTCACTCTGGGCTCCTCTGTCTTGCGTGCAGGTGACGAGGCCCTCACATATTTGGCAGGGTCTGGTCAGTGTGGCGTGATTGGACACTCGTTCCCAAAGTGTTTTGACGCAGCTCGAAGTTCCCGAATGGGGAACGTCTCTAGGTTACGTATGTAACCCTTGCTCCCCGAGGGAACGAGATGCTGCATCTCCGTGCCACACTCCCTGCATTCCTGCGGCGCTTTAGCTCTATTTGGAGAAGCTAATGTCGCTACCACCGCACAGCCATTTTGTAGCTTCCTGGCTTACGCGACGACGTCTGCCGATGACGTCACATCTTGCCTTTTAGCCAGATTTCACAAGTGGTTCAGAGCGTGGACAACGCAGGGGCGTTCCCAAAAGCATTTCAACGCAGCGTCTCGTTCCCTTGGGGAACTAGGATTACATACGTAACCTAGAGACGTTTTATGCTAATCATAATTTGCTTAATTATAAAGTCCTTATATTTTGTAATGGGGATATACGTCATCAGATAACATTCTGTAAACAATTTATACATTCTAGACAGCTATATTTTCTCTCTCTCCCTTTCTCTCTCAGTCTAGGTTTGTAAGTGTGTTACTTCCAGTGCTTACCAATAGGGGGCTGTAGATTACAATGATGGTACAATGGAAAAAGTGTCACATTTACTCTCTCTCTCTGTCTCTGTCTCTGTCTCTCTCTCTCTCTCTCTCTCTCTCTCTCTCTCTCTCTCTCTCTCTCTCTCTTTTTTTTTCTCTGCCTTGACAAGCAGCCCTGAAAGCTGAAACATTGATATGCTGATCTCTCACTCTTTAAAGGAGTGTCGCACTGTTACACACACAGATTGGTGTGTAGTTTTAGTGGTTTTACTAATTGTGTGTCCTTGGCCAGTTGATTGCTTTGTCATGTTGTGACTTGACTCAGAAATGGGAGAATAGTGATGTAATCTCCTCTCTCTCTCTCTCTCTCTCTCTCTCTCTCTCTCTCTCTCTCTCTCTCTCTCTCTCTCTCTCTCTGGCACATCGCTGATCACATAGAAAATGTCATTTTAGTCAATTTTTTTACTGATTATTTAGATAACAACATTCTTTAACATACATGAACATTTAACTTCTAAAATGGATTTTTGTCTGCAAGTTGTTATACTTATTTATTAAATTATTGCAAAATTGCATGTATGGTTCAGACAAGTACCTCATATTGTCCTGCCTATATATATATATATATATATATATATATATATATATATATATATATATATATATATATATATATATATATATATTTTTTTTTTTTAATTGCAGTAACCTTATATGAGTAAGTATATGAGTACTAAGATGTGGTATCAGAAATTATTAAGATTAGCTCTGTTTTCAAGAAAGTACTTTATTGATCTACATTTCCACACTTTCACCCTTAAAATAGTCCCGTACCAAAGCAATACAGCTTTCCCAGCATTACTATTAGAATGTATCCTGGAAGTCTTCTATTAAAAGCGTTTCAAGCATTTTCTACTATTTGTGCTGAATCTCCACAATGGTGTCAAAATGGTGACCTTTGAGCTGGATCTTCATCTTTGGGAAGAGGGTGAAATCTGCCAAGTAGACCGTGTGCGGAAGTGAGATCATGTGGTTCCTGGTGAGAAACTTGCATGTGAGGAGAGCTCGCACATGCATACTGGGTCAGAACAGCATCAGTTGCACAGCTCCAGATGTATACAGGACACACTGATGGTGCTTCCTGTGACTGTGCATGCAGCCTTGTGCTACCATTTGTTGGCATGTTACAAAACTAGATTTTAAACTTTTAGATACCACGTTGTATATACAAATTTAAAAAGATTCATTTGAGCCTTTTGGTATTCCATAGACTACACGCATTGTGACCCACATCGTGTCCCAGTTTAATTCTATGGAATTTTAGTTCACTGGTTAATTTTTTCCAAGTATGAAGTGTGTTTTCTTGGAGTTTTTTTTTGGAGAAATAAAGCTAATCCCACTAACAAGTAATGGATGTTTTTCGCTGCCAGTTTTGCATCGTGTCGACAAGTGAAGGATGCATCTATAAGTCACACTGGAACTCTTTTATCATTAGAATTTATTTTTCCACCACAACTCTTCCATAATTGTGGCTTCGTTACGATACCAGAATGTAATACCTTGGTATCGATACTAAATCGATACCATAAGTGACAAATAACCAGCCTAAAAAAACAAATGAATTAAAAAAAAAATTCTAAAAAAAATATATTTATTCTAATCTTAATACCTTTGTATAAAAACTGTAACAAAAACAGATACAGTGAACATTGTTACATTTCGATGTTGGAAAATATTATATATATATATATATATAAAACTAAAGTAATACAATGAAAATATATTCAATATACTGTATATATTCAGATATATTCATTTATCTTTTCAGTGCAAACAAAAGGTCTCAAAATGTAACAAAAAACCTACCAGGAACATTTAGTTAATTAATTAATATTAATGATTTAATTAATGCATGTGTGTCTTTTAAGGTTTCACCGTAATTTGGAAAGCACTACAGGTGAATTTCAGAACAGCAGTGTATGAAATACAGAATTCATCATAATTATGATCTACCATTTAAAATATAATATATACCAGTATTTTTCCAATACTGCGCATCCCTACTTTGGACCTCCCACTTAATGCTAATGTGATATCAAGCTATGTGACATAAGCCATATAAGCGATTCTAAACAACGCGACAAGATTCAAATGAAGTGTGTGATGATATCGTATGACGCTAGCTATAAACCTTTCTTACTTGTTAGCTATATTAGCCTTGTACAGTGGTCCCCCGGTTATCAAACTTAATTCGTCCCTTAAAACCGTTCGAAATCCGATATGTTCGAAAACCGGACCTAATTATCCCATAAGAAATAATGGAAAACCAATTAATCCGTTCCCAAACTCCACCAATACCCAATAATTAACCATTTGTTCCTGTTTTTAGCCGTATTAATAGTCAGGAATCCCCCTACCATGCCCCTACGGTGGCTGTCATGGTGCTTCAGGGAATGCCCTGTTCCTTCGCTCATGCGTGCTCCGCCCACATTGAGCTCATCGCAATCGGGCTTCCTCCGTAAAGCACCGTGGATATTATTTATGGACTGCCTTTTGCCGGATTATCCCGATCTCTGCGGGTATTTTGTGTTGGCTCGGTAAAAGTATAAATTAACAACTTTACAAGAAGCAGTTTCTTCCCCTCGCGCTGGGTTGGGCAGCGTGGGTGGCGTTCGATAACTGGAACTTTGTTCGTTCACCGGATCGAAATTTCGTTCGGAAAACCATTCGCTAACCGGAATGTTCGATAGCAGAGCCGTTCGATAACCGGGGGACCACTGTAGTCCTTTAGGCTTCTGGGACCCTTGTAACAAAATGTTGAGCATAACAATAATGAATATGGAGATACAACTGACTGTGTATGTTTTAATGACAAGCCAATGCTTTTTAAGCTGTAGATTAATTATATAGATCACTTTCTCACTTCTCCAACTTTCTGTTTCACCATTCCCTTGACTGCACTGCAATGTCTTTCTTTGTGCGTTATATAACCCAGAAGGTCTTCTGAGATCAGTTCCCACACCTTTTTTCCAATCATACTTGACACGAGCTTTTCCAGCATTCACGGTTCTTTTTGTGTCGGTGTGTGTCAAGGATGGACTCCTAACTTCAGATGGCCTCATCTCCTCCACTCCTGTTGTTCAGACACCCTTCCATCCTTGGCTTGGTAATGGAAAAGATGGGAGGATAAAGTGGATGTTTTGAGAGAGTAATGGAACTGTCAGTAGTGTGTTTGTCTGCTCTTATGGCTTTCTCCTTGACCCACCTACTCTGTGTATGTGTGTGTGTGTGTGTGTGAGAGAGAGAGAGAGAGAGAGAGAGAGAGAGAGAGAGAGAGAGAGAGAGAGAAAGAGAAAGAGGAGTTTTATTGCAACCCAGTGAACATGTCATGCAAGGCCTTTTTGTGTAGAAGCATTGCTCTGAATGTTTAATATCTTTCCAGAGGTTTTGCACTGGAGCTAAAAGAATAATGTAGCAAGCAATGGATAATCTTCTGTGTAAATCTCTGTACTTTTCTATTCCATCCAGTTCTCTTGTCAAACTCTTCACTATTATCTTTAATCTATGGACTAATCTGTATTTAAAGAATGCATTTCTGCAGATTTAGAATGTTTGCCATAGTTACTTTGAAATCTCTTAGTGACTCCGTAAGCCATACCTCCTTTATTTGGACCAACAGCAACTGAGGCCACACCAAATTCATTCGGAGTAACACACACACACACACACACACACACACACACACACACACACGCACACACACACACGCACACACACAGAGGCCACACCCGCTTCAGAGGGGCCACACCTCCTTCTTAAAAGAGAGATTAATCTTTCTGGAGCTGTTTACTACTTTATCCTCTTTACCTGTTAACAGACAGAGGTGGGAAGAGTAATAAAATATTCGACTCAATAAAAAGACGTCAATTAATTTTTACTTAAGTACATGTAAATTTACCAGTCTAAAAATCTATTATAGTACAAGTAAATAGTAACTCATTTGAAATGTAGTTAGAGTAAACAATTACTGAGTTACTTTTTTTTTTTATATAAACCGCACCCACTGAATTTTACAAATATTTTTATTTTTAATATAAATAAGCCGCACCTGTGTATAAGTGTACACTGAAACTAATGAACTTTACACAGGCTTTACCGAAAGAGAGTGTCTGTTACACGGTGTAACGGGTGAAATATGTTGTGGCTCCTTTAGGAGCAGAGCGGCATTTTGGGAACAGCACGTCACTGCATTCTTCCGGTATTACTGCGTGTGTGAGTGTGCGACTGAGGATTATTTGCTCATTATTTTCTGATGCTCATTTCTAGGTTTCTTTGACTAACCCATAACGCTGTTGCCAAGTCAAGTTTGTGCTTATATGATTTCATTTGCAACTGGAGTTAGTGAGCTCTCCCTTCACCTTGACTCAACGCGCTACAACGGCTTGTATCTAAACAGTAGCCGACCAAGTAAGTCATTGTTTACTGTCTTCCTCCTTTCTTTCACAACTATTTCTCTTGGAAGTTTCTCTTTTGGCATCGGCGTGCGTTTAAAAATCAACACTGGTGAAAGTTTTTCTCCCGAAGCCGTGCAGCTCAGAACACAGGTGAGGTGCGTTTTTTCGTTTCCGTTCGGAAATTTTATTGGTCAATTGTTATGTCGCTCAGTGGCTTTTGGCTTTATTATTGTGAAAGGAAGGAGGAAGACAGTGAACAATGACTTTCTTGGTAGGCTACTGTTTAGATACAAGCCATTGTAACGCGTTGAGTCAGGGTGAAGGGAGAGCTCGCTAACTCCAGTTGCAACAGAAATCATATAAACACAGACAGGTTTCCAAAACTCGTGCTTTTTTATGTTTCTTGGCAACAGCGTCAATGGTTAGTCAAATAACTTCAGCATCAGAAAATAATGACATAATCCACGTCTTGCACACATGCAGTAATACCGGAAAAAATGCAGTGGCATGCTATTCCCAAAATACCGCTATGCTCCTAAAGAAAGCGCAACATATTTCACCCGTTACACCATGTGTAACGTGTCTTTCGTTAAAGCCTGTGTAAAGTACATTAGTGTAGACACTTATAGACAGGTGCGGCTTATTTATGTTCAAAATAAAAATATTTGTAAAATTCAGTGGGTGCGGCTTATATTTGGGCTTAATAGTCCGGGAATTACGGTAGTTGTTTTTAATTGAAGAAACACCTTTACAAATAAAAGTGCAGTAACAACAACAACAACAACAAAAATCACCACAGTCCATGACTTGAATCTAATGTGAGTTATGCACTTAAAAAAAAAAATGAACTGTTCTAATGTCATTTATAAAAATGTGAGCAATTGCAGATTCAGAATTCAGAAAGTGAGTGCATGCATCATTGAATCAAATTGGTTTGATTGGACACTGCATTCTCAACATAAGTGTGTGATTGGTTATACGGTAATTCTCAAATCTAATGCAACATCATCAGATCTACTCTAAAATATAACACTTTTCATTCATTTCATATTCTTAGTGCTAACCAACATTAGCAATGTTACAAACAACTATGTTAACTTAAGGTATGTTATTATTAACTTACCTTAACATGCTTGTGCAGGTTTGATGCCAAGTTTTTATAATCTTCCAGTTCAGTTGCTTTGAGCAAGCATAGCTTACACTGTACAATAAAGCTATTGCATTTCTTGCATTTGAATTCAAAGTGGTCACCTACATATTATCTGTTTCATAAAAATTCTACGCCGTTGCACTTTCAGCTGGGTCTGCATCATGGGCGTCTGTCTTGTTCGTCTCCATCTTCTTTTCTTGTGTGTTTAGCGCATTTGTTTTTTACTCAGTAATGGATTTATGATTTAAAATGTAGTTAAGTACAATACTTCAACAAAATGTACTTAAGTAAAAGAAAATTTTAAAACCACTTTAAAAAGTACTTAAAACACTACTCAATTACAGCAAAGCGAGTAAATGTCATTTATTACTTTCCACCTCTGCTAACAAATCCAGCTCATTTTACCTGCGGAGAAATGTAATTACTGTCAAAACATCATTCAATCCACAGTAACGATGAAACTGACAATCCGAGCTGAGGTGTCAACTGGTGAAACGAATATCTTTGATGGTTGCGTGTTTTGTAAACAGAAATCTTTAGTATTTTGTCATTTTTTCAGCAGCACCATGGAAACAAAAACCCGAGGAGTGAATGGATGGGTAGCGTTAATTAAGCAGTAGCGTTGTTTTGACATTTGTTTTGCGCTTGAGTGTTCGTACAGACACCTGTGTAAACATTTACGGAACATTTGTACAGTGCTACAGAGCAGATCGTGATTACGTACACACTGCCTGGTTAATTTCAAGCGTTTTCTGTTTAGTCCATCAGGAATTACTCAAAAATCAGGTCTTCATCAAAATGTTTTAAAGGCGCATTAGGTAAGATTAATCTTTTTTTTTTTTAAAGATTAGTTCTTTAAGTATCCAAACCTAAATGATTTTTTTTCAAATAAGGTTTAGCACATTTTTTTAAAGGCAAAATTAAATCTTTGACATATTTTCGTATTACATATTCATGTTATGTATTTTCCTTATAATTGTAAGTAAATAATAAAAATAAAGAATATTAACTATTACAACTTACAACAAGGTGGTTGTGACATCAACGTTCTCTGACTGTAAATGAAAAGGACAGAAGCTTCTCAGATCAAGAAATATCAGAGTGAGAGTGAGAGTGAAAGACAGCAAATCACCCCCCATATGCAGTTCTTATATAAATGATGGAGACTGACCCACAATTGCTTTGGCATCTCACAATGCCTTCAGGCAGAGTTTAAATCCCTCAGGATTATCCAGTTACTAAAGTCACATGTCAGGTTAGACACCTTGACCATGGCTCCAGAGTCTATTAGGAGAACATGTCTAATATACTATTAAAACACACATTATTTTCTTAGGTTAGATAATTTTTTTGATACGTTACCTGTATATATTATGACAGTAATGTCATAATATAACAGCTAACAAAAAGCAGTTCATCCCCATCAGTTAAAAAAAATCCCTCAGGCTCCAAGAAATAAAACATTTAAATGCAAGTTAGCATAAGTCCAAATCTTATATAAATGTGGGAAAACTTACTAGTATTACTAATATTTGAATTTCCCTCTGGGATGAATAAAGTGATATATCTATCTATTATGGTGGCCAAGAAGTGCAAAACACATTAACAAATCCAAAAACAAATTAACAAATCCAAAAACAAATTAATAAATTAGAAAACACTAAAAAATCCGAATACAAAATAACAAATTCAAAAACAAAATAACCAATTCAAAAACACATTAACAAATCCCGAAAACACAATGACAAGTCTGACAAACCAGAAAAGGTAGGTATAGTTTGTGAATGGAAACTTACAGATCATTGGACGAGACACCTGTCATTCACCTGTATATCTTGAATGACAGGTGTCTTGTCCAATGATCTGTAAGTTTCCATTCACAAACTATACCTACCTTTTTGTTTTTGGAATTGTTAATGTTTTCTAATTTGTTAATTTGTTTTCTGATTTATTATTTTGTTTTTGAATTTGTTATTTTGTTTTTGGATTTGTTATGTTGGTTTTGCATTTGTTATTTTGTTTTCAGATTTGTTAATGTGTTTTGCACTTTTTGGCCACTGTAATCTATCCATCTATCTTTAAACACAAACCCATTGATCTTTGCATTGTGTTGAGTTTTAATTTGTTGCATTTAATCGCACACCTTAACGGCAATAAAATGTAATGAACGGACATTTGGTGTCACCCAGATGAGGATGGGTTCCCCTTTTGAGTCTGGTTCCTCTCAAGGTTTTTTGCTCATGCCATCTCAGGGAGTTTTTCCTTGCCACAGTCACCATGGCTGCTCATCAGGGATAAATGCACACCATTCACCTTGACTGTTGATTTCTGTAAAGCTGCTTTGAGACAATGTCTGTTGTGAAAAGCGCTATAGAAATAAACTTGACTTGACTTGACTTAAAATATTATAAGCATTGAATATGTTTATTTTAAATATAATGATTAGATCACTGGCAAGCTCAGAATAGCTGACTTATGTTTTCATACATTTCTGTCAATCAATAAGTATTAAATGATTCCCAATAGTTTATTGTCTTCATTTCAAAGCATTTCTCTCTGGTACACTGCAACAAAGAGTGTCTATTTGGAGTTTTTATCCAATCAGATTTCAGCCATCACATCATGTGTTGACGGGGGCAAAGGCATTTGACGTGAGGCCTTAATAAACGAACACTGCAGGCACTTGCTAGCATAAAATACATGAAAATAAAGCTGATGCTTTACCCAATCAGATTTTGAGTTTAAGTCACTGGTGCCATCAGGTAGGCATCCAATGTCGTCTGAATTTTTCCTTTGATTGGATGGTCAGAGCACACACTAGTCAGAGCTCGCAAACCGCATGTGCAGCAAACTGCACAAGCTCCAATATATTCATGTGGATTTAATAGATGTTTATTTAATCCACAAAGGCTGACAGAGTAGAAGAAATTGATTTGGTCGAAAATCCACTTACAAGGACATTTACAAGATGGACTTTTAAAACCAAAACACTAAACTAGAGTTGTTAAGCTTTTTTATAAACCATTTATACTTTTTATTTTCTTTCTTATAGAATTTGCACAAAAACAATTTACCTTCTTTTCTAATCCCCAGGAAACCCGTAATTCGTGGAAAAATGCATGGAAAACACAGGGTCATGTTATAAAGTTAATATTGATGCTTCTACTGATGATGAAAGGAGACTTGTTGAATTGTGTTGAGTGGGTTTCTTGCTTTAATCATTTTGAAATTCATTCTTTCATCATGAGAGACCTGTCTGTGATGCAGCGCACTGTTATCCTGAGTTTCTGTATAATATTGATGGTTCCTATTGCCGTGGAATCATAACGATGGTGTTAAGAGGTGGGTTGATTTAGGTGGGACACCATTGCAAGTCTAAGTGTTAAATGCATAGCCCACCATTTTATATATTTTTATATAAAAGTCATTTAAGTTATTGTGTATAGAATTAAAATATAATATAATGATCAATATGATTATAATACTGTATAGTATATAGAAAATTAGTATGAGTGAGTGTTGAAATAAAAATCCAGAGACACTGTATTGAGGTAAAATGTAGCAGCTATGACTGTGTGTGTGTTTGTGTGTTTTGATGGTGACAGGCTGGCTTTTTTCCCCACACTGGCTTTCAGACCTTTCTCTTATCTAACCAGTCGTCTAGGTACAGCTAAGCTTAGGTGTGTGTGTGTGTGTGTGTGTTGTGTTTTTGTGTGTGTGTGGTTGTGGCTTGCTTAGATAACACCAGCACCACAGTGGCATTTCACATCATAAATTCTTCTCAGAGCAGACATTTGAGTTATTATTTTGTGTTTGTGTGTGTACTGTATGTGTGTGTACCTATATGTACTCTAGGCAAACACATTTTCTCTGCTGACCTTTACCTTTTCATTAGCAGAGTTTTTGTGCCACAGTGTTTTGTGTAGTAAATAGTGAACCATAATCTCATAAATGACCTTTCCCCACAATGCCTTTCCTGGGGAGAAAAAACCCACAACATAACGTTTCTAAAATGAATTTAAAAAGTTGACACGTCTTAAAATGCCAGCTTTATGTGATGTAAAAAAACAACAACAACAAAAAAGAGTGAAACTGAGATCAAATACAATATATCAGAACTTTTTCCACTCTCACTGTGAAATTAGAGCATATAAAAATCTTACTCAATATTGTTTGGTAACAGTGTATTGGCGTGGCGTATCTTGATTTTGCCAAGGTTTTTCCACTGTTTCTTTCACAAAACATTTTGAAGGCATCAAATTGCTTCATTTCACCCCACATATTTTAAGTTGGATTCAGTTCTGGGCTTTGGCTAGGCCATTCAAAAACATAAATCATCTTTTGGTTAAGCCATTCCTTTATAGATTTGAGTGAATGATAGGCCATTGTCAAGGCAGAAGGTGAAATTCCTTTCTGCTTACTAGCAGATACCTGAGGGTTTTGCACTAAAAACTGACTGGTATTTGTAGCTATTCATGTTTCACTACACTTTGATAAATGCTCTAGTTCTGGATAAGGAAAAGAATCCTTAACGCTACCACCACCATGCCTCACCATAGTTATGGTGGCTTTTGTTGATATCTTTTAAAATTATGACATCGTTATGATATTTGGAATTGGTCTAATCAGACCATAACAAATTTTGCCACATGATTTGGAGTCATTAAGTTAAGGCTGGGTGTATTGTGAGAAAGAGCTTCCATCTAGCCACTTTACATCATAGCCTAGAAACATGGAGAACATTTCAGAGAGTAGCTAGTATTTGTCAGATATACCTGTGAACCTTGTATTGTCCCTCATCCCCCCCTTCTGTTGTATACTTTTCAACCAGAGAGATACCATGCAGGATTTCAATTCCATGGATTACATGGGTCGTGTATGTGAGCTGGCAGAGTGAGGGAAAGCAAAATTTCCAGCCATCATGTGTCACAGAAATCATCGAGCCTGACACAAAACAGCTCCAGTGTCCCACAATGCCTTGAGGCACAGTCCAGAGCCTTGGGGATATTTCAGTTTCTGTCACATTTTAGTTTAGATTACTTTACCAAGTCTCTAGTTTACCAGATCAGCTCGTGTATTTTTAATTTTCTTAGAAAAAAAAAAACGAAATAATAAATCACTTAACTGTTTTTGAGTTTTGTATTGGATATTTTTCAGCTTTTCATTATTTCTGTTAATTTATACTTGCCATTATTGTGCTGTGCTGTCACTGACCAGCTCGACCTTGCTGTGTCTTACACTGCAAGGAAATCACAAACTGACTCCTACACCACTGTATTAAAAATGGCCAGGTAGTTATTATTTAAAGTTTAATACTCAGAGTTTTGTTTGTGAGCATGTGTGTGTGTGTGTTTGTGTGTATATGTACTATAGGCAAGCACATTTTCTCTGCTGACCTTTACCTTTTCATTAGCAAAGAGTTTTTATGCCACAGTGTTTTGTGTAGTAAATAGTGAACCACAATCTCATAAATGACCTTTTCCCACAATGCCTTTCCTGAGGAGAAAATACCACAGTGAAAACAGTGCAGTGTGAACGTTCGAAGCTTAAACAAGGCTGGGTTTGAAATTCATGCTGGGAGATTAGGGCAAACTGAAATCCACAGTTAGATCCATCAACAAAAACAAGCAGAAAGATTTTTTTTTTTTCCTTAGTGAAACCACAGATCCTTTTTTTTTTTTCATTCTAAATGGCTGTTACCTTTCTTCAAGCCTCCTTTCTCAGTACACTTTCAAACACTAACACATCAGAGCTGGATGTGTAGTCACAGGGAGCACCAAACGTCATAATAAAACTGTGGGAACTGTGCAACTTTATTTTTATTTATTTATTATGGACAGATCAAATGTGAATTTCTGTGTGAAACTGGGTAAATATGCCCCAGAGACATTTGACAAAGCAAGATTATGGCGATGCTGCATTGAGTGGTTTAAGGTGTTTAGAGTGGTACATGCACTTCAAAATCAGAAAAACATCACTGGAAGATGAAGAGAGATCAGGAAGACCCTCAAGGAGCTCAACCTGTGAAAATGCCGAAACTATTTAACAACTTGTGCATGATTATCGTCGGTGAACAATCCAGAATAACTCTGACAGCGTGTCGTGGATGGCCTGTCCTTCATGTTGAGGATCATTATTGGCGATAAAACATGGGTGTACGGGTACGACCCTAAGACAAAACAACAGTCTACACATCATCTTCACAACCGAAAAGGGCGAGGCAGGTCCACATTGTGGCATTGTGCATCGAGAATTCGTCCCCAGGGGGTTCTATTGCCAGGTTTTAAGGCATCTGAGGGAGGACATTAGGAGAGAGCGAACGGATCTGTGTGGCACTAGTCTCGAAATATTTTGATACCACCGCACATATGCATATAAGCCTGCGTCACCATCTTCTGCAATTTTTAGCCAATTCAACACTTTTAATACTAAAACACTTTAAGTTTCGTTAGCACTTGCCACCTTGATACATAGAGTATAAAAAAAATTAAGCTCTGTCCATTTCTAGTAATGTTGTTATTGTTTTGTTTAGTTCTGTCTCATGTGCCTGAATTTGATACTGTTAAGCAAATATGCATAATTCCTACTTATAACATATTCATTTCCCTGAATAAAATAAATTAGTAGTTATAGTGGTTACCAAAATAAGTATGCATACATAATATAGTTTTGCATATTAAAAGAAAAGTGCAGGTAGTCCCTGACTTAGGATAGAGAGGCGTTCCGATGACCCCATCAAAACTTGAAAATATTTTAAGTCAAGACATGGCCTAGCCTACCTAGGAGTCTTAAAAATGGTGATCAGTATGGGGTAGTATACTGTAATTTATTAATAACTTAACAAATGATTGTAATTATCATCGTAAGATCGAAAAATCATAGGTCGAACCAATCGTAACTCAGGGACTACCTGTAGGATGAACTACCTGCCAAATTCTGACTAGCTAGGTAGCTGAACAGTAACCTGAAAAAAAACCCTAAACACACCTTCTTGTTTTCACTAATTAAAAGTATTTTGATTGTAGGCTAAATGTTAAAGACTAATTCATGACATAACCGGAAGGAAAGACTTCTGCGATCCTTCGCTTGCATTGCACTTCTGTACTGCTGTTGACAAGCTCACCAGTGCAGGCATTTTTTGTCACCTTTTTGTACCTTTTCTTTTGTAATTGCTTCTTTTTAAATTCTTCTCCACTACAATGGTGTACAGAAGGAAAATCATGTAACCGGTTACTATCCAAATACTTATGGACTCCCGTGTGTACTGTGTATACATATTGATAGAAAGAGATAGCAACAAAAGAAAATATCTCTCTATCTCTCTGTCCCTTTCTCTCTCTCGATCTCTCTCTCTCTCTCTCTCTCTCTCTCTCTCTCTCTCTCTCTCTCTCTCTCTCTCTCAGGAGGGCCAGTAAGGTCAGCTTATCTTCAAGCTAAATGCCAATGTAATTATCAGAGTCTGGAGACAGTCAGATGAGATGATGTCCTGCAGCACAACACCATATTTAATTAATAAATGTCACCCCCTTGGGCTATGTATTTGTGAGTGTGTGTGAGAGAGAGTAAAAGAGAGAGAGTGTGTGTGTGTGTGTGTGTGTGTGTGTGTGTGTGTGTGTGTGTGTGTGTGTGTGAATAAGAGAGAGAGAGAGAGAGAGAGAGAGAGAGAGAGAGAGAGAGAGAGAGAGAGACTTATATACAAGCCCTTACACGCCAAATGAGCTCGAGAGCTATAATCTAGGCATCAGTGCTGAAGTATAATTATCTGTGAGGTAGGCATTCAATCTATCTGCTTGTGCAAACAATAAGATATGAACGTCCTTGGGTTCACAGCCTCAGGGTTGGATATTAGGCATGTGCTGAATTTAATATCACAATAACTATTTATCAAAGTGATGTTCGGTATGATTATAATACCACTACTACTAATCATTATCATCATCATCATTAGAGGTCAGCTGATAGTGGCTTTTACTGATACTGATAGCTAGGTTGGATCGTACTTGCTAATAACCAATAAAAAAACAATTGAAAATGTATAGTGGATTAAAAAACAAAACAAAAAAAAGACTTTATTACAAAAAAGAATCTAAAATAAAATAACAGTACTGAATCATTTTTTTAAACAAAATAAATATTAATATATTAATTATATAAATAAGTATTAAGAAAGATAAAAGTCATTTGAAGTAAAACAAAAAGCAACACTCCAAATAAATAAAATCAGTTACATCCAAAACGAATGAAAAAAGAAGCGGCATGTGGTGTCGGTGGTACACCTGTAGAGGCCACTCTCGTACTGTAACCCGGAAAAACTACCGGATTTTCGGTGATAGTTCCAGCAATGAACTATCGGTGTCGATTAATCGTCAAAACCTATGAAACTGTCGACCTCTAATCATCATATAGCTCTAAACAGTTATCTCTAAGGTCCAAGCAACCCTTAAGTGTTACTGTGGTACTAAGAATAATTCTGCAGAGCACAGTTTTTATCTATATTTAATGATGTAAGGGTTAATATGTGCTCACTGCAAGACACACCACATCAGACAGCTGCATTTTTTTCATGTCACAGGGCGGTGCAATACACATGGAGGAAAGTGCTGTCGGCTTTCTTCTGCATACATGAACTTTTCGTAATACCCATGATTGGCTAGTGGCAATGTGATTGACCACCCCCTCTCCAAAAACCACAACTATCAGTTTCTGGCCCCAGATGACTGAAGCAGTGTGTGGGCTTGAATTTGCAGTCTCCTGATATTAGCTTTCCTGTTGTGCCACACAGGAGATATTAAAAATAATTTCGAGCGAACAAATCTAGGTGGCAAAATTAATTCTAAAAAGTTCTGAGAAAGTGAATGAATCATAACCTTTCGCTTTGGCATTTACAGCATTTACAGCATTTTGGCAGACGCCTATATCCAGAGCGACTTGATTGATCTTATTTATACACTTGAGCAGCTATGGAGTAAAGGGCCTTGCTCAGGGGCCCAGGAGTGGCAGCTTGGTGTACCTGTGATTTGAACTCATGACCTTCAGATCCGAAGCCTTAAAAGCACTAATCCACCACCTCCTCATGGTACTTTTTCATTGTTTGTACCGAAAAAGTATTACCATGGCATGGCTTCACATCATGTTTAAATGATAGCGAAAAGCCTGTGATGCTGACTGAATACACCAGTTTAATATTTTGTATTAGCGACCTGCATGAGACTGATTTTTCAGTCCCACTCACCCTTCGTTAAAACATTACGTTTTTTACTTCCATTTGACTTTTTTTGTAAATAATGAACAGGAACAAGGAAATTTTCAGAGCATAGAACATCAACTGAAACGATATCTTATAAGAAACAGGCCAAGGTTTTGTTGTGTTGTATGATCCTTTCTTTAATAATGAAGTAATTTCTGTAGCACTCAACTATTTTACTCTGTCTTGCGCATTTTGCCTCAGTGTGCTCTAATAGTCTACGGCGGATGAACCACGTGAGAGTTTGCTTCCAACCTTGTGCCTGTAAATCGCTTTACAGGTAGTCGTCGACTTACGACCACGATTGGTTCTGACAGACCGGTCGTAACACAATTTGGTCGTAAGTAGAGTAGGCTATATGTACAGTACTGTGAAATGATGTTATAAAAATCTTTAAGACGGCAGCAGAAGGCTGCATGCACGGTCAAAGGGGCCACCGACCTTCATAAGTCTGTGCCAAAAGATATCGTCCTGTGTACATCGGGAACTGTGCAACTAGTGCTATTCTTACCATGTGCATTACCATGTCCGCTATTCTGAACACATGCACACCCTGTCACTGAGCTCTCCTCACTGTTGAGTTGTACAACATGATCTTACTTACGCACCCACCCTACTCACCGGATTTGGCTGCTGCTGACTTTACCTTCTTCCCAAAGATGAAGATCCAATTCAAAGGTCACCAGTTTGATACCATTGCGGAGATCCAGCGGTAAATGCAGAAGGTGCTTAACACGCTTTGAAAAGAAGACTTCCAGAATACTTTCCAGAAAGTGCAGGAACGCTGGGGGCGCTGTATTGCTGTGCAAGGGGACTATTTAAATGGGAAATTCAAGGAAACCCTTTTTTTTTTTTTTTTTTGTTCAAATAATTCAGCAGTTTAAACATGATGCTAATTACACACCTGCATTGCACTGACCTTTTCTTCACGTCCCGTGAATCTGTGCTGAATTTGCATTTTGTTACAGTAAAAAAAAAAATGTTTAGTTTTTTTTCCAGGCATTAACCAGATTATAACCACATTATACCTGCAAACGACAAAAAATGTGTGTGTGTGTGTGTGTGTGTGTGTGTGTGTGTGTGTGTGTGTCACACCCGAACACCACCCTTTCAGATGGTGGTGTGTTGAGTGTTATGAGTCAACCCAGGTATTTTTAGAACACTTGATAATTTAAAATCAGCAACTCCTCTCTCTCTCTCTCTCTCTCTCTCTCTCTCTCTCTCTCTCTCTCTCTCTCTCTCTCTCTCTCTCTTTCTCTCTCTCGCTCTGTCTCTCTCTCTTTGTCTCTTGGTACCTAGCAGATCTCCTACCTAATCCTCTCATTTTCTGTTTTCTTTCCTGTGTTCCTCGCTGTAGCTTTATCTCTGATATTAGGTCTTTGTCTTGCTCTCTTTCTCATCTTTCACTTTCCATGTCAGTCTCTGTCTCTCTTTCCATCTCATATGGTGCCTCTGTGCTTGTCTCTATGAGTTTTAACTGTAAGTCTTACATTCTCTTCTTGGTTGTTCTGTCTGGCTTAGTATATCTCTCTGTCTGTGTGTCTTTTTTTGCTCTGGCCTGACTCACTGTCTATCACTGTGGTTTTTTTTTCCTCAGTGTCTCTCTCTGCTATCTGGCTCGGTTTCTCTGCCTTTTCTTTTCTTTTTCTCCTTTCTTCTTTCATCTCATTCTTCCTATATTTATGTCTCTCTCTCTCTCTCTCTCTCTCTCTCTCTCTCTCTCTCTCTCTCTCTCTCTCTCTCTCTCTCTCTCTCTCTCTCTCTCTCTTTCTCTCTGTGATGAAATCAGGAATGACCTTTTCTTGGCCATCCAGGTTCAGTGTGAGCGTCGCCCTTTATATTGTTATACAGTTCATTTAAATTATATGAGGTTATAAAATAAATTAGGTTTGGGAGCAAGACAACGCTTTAAATTTCCCTTCTCTCCTTTCGATTCTGTGTGAGAAAGTTTTCATTCCCCAGCCAGTCCTGCTAATTTCTATACGTGTAAAAAATAACACTCATCTTTTGTTGGTTTGTTTCATTCTGAACTATACAGACTTTATTTCTGTGCCTTAATGCTGCTGTATATTTCCCTTCATCATATATTTTTTTATTTTCAAAGATTTTATAACCTCTCCCTCTCCCTCCTTTTCCCCCATCCTTTTTCTTTCTCTCTCTTAGTAACAAGCCCACCATCAAAGGTTATTAATAGAAGATTTGCAAGTTAAATAGGGAGTATGAATTATTAAAAGTTTCCTCTGGTACAGCAGGCATGTGTTACGTCTGCTCATGGTAGTATTAGCGTGTTATTTTTATCATGTTGGGGTGTGTGTGTGTGTGTGTTTATGTGTGTGTGTGTTATAAATATGCCCAGAAGCCACAGTTTGGGCCCAGACATGAAGTGCCAGATTTGTGAACAAACAACAAACTTCAGTGTTGAAACATCAGGCAGTGTTTAAAAAAGTCATTAACACACTAATTATTAATTAATGCTTGTTGTTGTGATTCATGTAAGCTAAATAATGAACACTAGCAATAATTAATATGCTGTTTGTAGTAGAAGGGCTCAAGGAAATATCACGTACACTGTTTTGGAAAATATATGAATCATATTTATTGGTACCTTCAATAAAAAAAATTTGACTTAAATTTAAAATTACACCTAAACATACGTATATACATTTTGAAAATGTGAAAATATAGTTTTTAAGCTTGGAGATCTTTAAAACATCTTTAAAAGAACCCACATTAAAACATTTCTCACTTCTTTATATTTTTGAACGTCTGCAAGGATTCATACGACCAAGGTTAAATTCAGACACTGAGGCTTTTAAAAAACATTGATTTGACCTAGAAATATTTGTGTGGGTTAGAATGTATTTTCAGGTCTTTAAATTGTTGAACAACCATCTATGGTCACGTCTTACAGCATTGATCTTAAAATTAGTCAGACTTAAGAATCCTTCAAACATTAGATCATCAGAGACCCACCAGAACACTAGGCTTGTGGGCTTTTTTTTGTTTGTTTTTGTTTTATAATGCTTATAAAAATTATGAAGAAAGCAGGCTTGTTGGTGATATTTTTAAGTGACCCTAATAGCATTATTGTGCATTTTGAACTTTCAAGATGCCTAATTTTAAGATATTTTGGGCTTTGAAAAGGCACACTGCGGAATTTAGGGCAGAATGATGCAATATAACATCAAACACCAAAAGAAATAGGTAAGAGACTCACCACAGTTGGGTGGAGCCTAGACCTACAATGTCTTTGTATGTGTGTGTGTGTGTGTGTGTGTGTGTGTGTGTGTGTGTGTGTGTGTGTGTGTGTGTGCGTGTGTGTGTGCACGTTTAGATTTAAATGTCACCAAAACCAATGAAGTTAAGAAGTTAAAAAAACAAAAAAGTGAAGGAGGACAGGAACCACACTAGAAAGACAAGGAGTGTGTATTAGAAACATCATTATGCTATAAATATGCTTTTCTTTTTTCATTTTATTTTATATTCTTGTGTATTATTAATTAAAGATTAAATTATCAGTAATGCATGTTTAATTTATTATTGGCTGCTCTAAAACTTGCTTTAGACCGGTTATGATCTGTGGTTATATCATGTGATTGTATAAGAAGGCTAGAATAAACCATTTTTGGTGTGATAATGAGTACAACTAAAGCCATTAGTGGGTTATAAAAATGTGTGTATATATATATATATATATATATATATATATATATATATATATATATATATATATATATATAGAATTTTTTTTTAGGTTGGTTGTTGATTAATTTTAGATTAGTATCTTATTGTGTATTTTTTAATGCCTATACCCAAATCAAAAATTCAAAAAATCATGAACATACAATGCGCTAAACAGGTATATGTATATATATATATATATATATATATATATATATATATATATATATATATATATATATATATATATATATACCTGAGACTCCGTCTGGCTTTGGCACTACGGCTATGGGCTGGCTGACTGCTCGAATATTCAACAGGCTTCCCGGACCCTGTAGGGACGCTGGCCCACCACCGTCCCCAGTGGTGTCTTTATTTCCTGTTGTACTAGGTAAGTCAGATCTGATGCTGATGAGAAAACGTCCAGGAATTGATCCACTAACTCAGTTATAACCTGTCGTTGTGTGGGTGTGGTGCAGAATGCTGACACGACAGGGTTTTGTCTAAATCCACTTTTTTAACAGGTTCATATGGTATATTTGGGTGTTTGCTCTCTTAGACTGTCTTTCACTAGGATTGTGTACAGCGAGCTAGGTACTTGCAGGTTGTACTTGGAACCAGGAGCAGAACCTGATCTCTTTGCCTGAATTCTCTTGACTGGGCTGGGCGGTTATATGTACTCTGTTGTTCGGCTTGTGTCTCTTGCATGTGCGCTTCACATGATCGGTGCTCAGAAAACTGAGTTTGAGTAAAGCTTTCCAAAGTGACTCACCCTCCACTCCCGTGTCCTCTGTGTCATCCTTGTGAGCCATCAGTGCCAGACAGGTCTGTTTCATTCTCTGGCATGGTTGTTCCTGGTGTCCCTTTTTCCTGTCAAACCTCTGGGTGGTGGGTTATTGGGTATGGAACCCTGGCCATTCCCTGCCTATGAGTAAGGGTACAGGTAGGTCAGGTATCAAACCTATTACCAATGGCCACTCACCTTTGTTGGTTGCCACCTGGACCCTGGCGGTGGGCACTTCCCTTATGTCTCCATGCACACATGCTACTGGTATAGTCCTTGTTGTCATCGCGAGTTATGATCGAGGCTCTGGCCAGTGTAATACTGCTACCTGAGTCTAGCAGTGCCTACAGTGTTCTTGCCATCTAAATTCATTCTATGGGTTCGTCTATAGGTGATGAAGACCTGAGATTAGTTTTGTTGGCATTTTGTCTTTGCCTTCCACTGTTCCACTCTTGTCGTCTAAGTAGTTGTTCTGAGTGTGACTGAATGTCACTCAAGCGCTTATACTACCTCTTTGGGGCTTTTGGGGTCTTGCATTACTACGGCCTTTCATTTCTTGAGGGGTAGTGCCCTTATAAATTTATCCATCGCTACCCTCTCATTTATTTCCATGGCTGCTTTTCTTTGGCCTTTTTGTGGTCTGTAGTAAGTCTTTTATTTGAGCCCTTAGCATGATTCTGGTTTTGTTTCTTGGTGATAAACCAAAACGTTCAAGAATTTCTTCCTTAAGGACATTATAGTTCACAGCTGTTTTGACAGAGATGCTGTAGTATACGAGTTGGGCATCCCCATTGAGGTAAGGAGATTTATCAGTTAGGAGGTAACGCAGTTGTGCCCATCTGCGTTTTGCCCAGCCCTCGTGCATCACGCTGAACTCAAACATGTGCAGAAACATCTCTGGGTCATCCACTGCCCACATTTTTGTTGATAGGCATTGTGCATCTTGGGCCGGGCTGGGGCGGGGGCGGTATCTTGCTCTTGTCTTTTTCCACAGCTCGAGCAGTTCTTTTGTCGCCGCATGGATCCCTTTTGGGGGTTCTTGTGTGACCACCTGCTGCTGGATGTTCGTCTGTAAGAGGTGTTTCATTACTGGGTAACAACTTCATTATGGGGTCATTACTTTCCACAACATCGTCTGACAGTTGTTTTTGGAGCGCTTGCCTTTCTGTGTGTGTGGGTTGTTGGTTCCGTCGCCACTATATAAATAAATAAATAAATAAATATATATATATATATATATATATATATATATATATATATATATATATATATATATATACTTGCAATCAGAAATATTCAACCCCCTCACCTCAATAGACAATACAGTGATGTTGATGAAAGATGAAAATAAATGGTAAAAAAAAACTCGTGAAATAACAAACAATATTTAAATATTTATTGATACATATTTGAGTTATTTTGACAACAGAAGTTGACTTAACTTTGAAGTTTAAATGAAAATTGTAAGTCTTGTAACACATGAGCATGTGCAGTATTATTTAACCCCCAGCTTCAGTACCTTGTGGAGCGCCCTCTCGATTGGAATCTTTGCCCATTCTTTACGTGCAAAAGCCTCTAACTCAGTAATGTTTGACGGCTTCCGTGCTGCAACTGCCTTCTTCAAATCCCACCAAAGATTTTCAATTGGATTTAAATCTGGTAACTGAGAAGGCCACCTCAGGACACTCCAGCATCTTTTCCCCAACCAAGCTTCGGTTGATTTGGAGGTGTGCTTGGGATCATTGTCTTACTGGAAGATCCATTGATCACCAAGGTTTAATTTGTCAACAGAAGGCATCACGTTCTTCTTCGAAATGACCTGGTATTTTTGGAAATCCATGATGCCAGGTACACAATCAATCCTGCCACAAAAAAACAGCCCCACATCATTATTGACTCACTTCCGTGCTTGACCGTGGGGATGGTATTCTTCTGGTCATAAGCCTGACCTTTTGCACGCCAGACATACTGCTGGTATGTCCAAAAAGTTCCAGTTTTGTTTCATCAGTCCTATATAACTGTCTCCCAGATCTCTGTAGTTTTATCCAAATTCCTCTTGGCATATTCTAGTCGACTCCTGATGTTCCTTGAGGTCAAGTGTGGAGTGCGTCTTGGGGTCCGGCCATGAAGTCCTTGATTATTCAGTGCACGTCTTATAGTTGCCACTAAAGCACTTGTACCAGCCTTCATCATGTCATCCTGTAGCTGTCTTGCAGGCACACAGGGTTTTTTCTTAGCTGTCCTGACTAAGTTGCTAAGGGCCCTTGATGAAATTGTGAGCTTTCTTCCATGGCCAGGCAGGTTTGCAGCTGTTCCATAAGTTTTAAACTTCCTTATAATGCTCCCAATGGTGTCTCTTGGAATGTTAAATCTTTTGGAAATCTTCTTAAACCCAAGGGCTTTCAGATGTGATGAAATAATCTCCTCTCAGCTTTTGTGAAAGCTCCTTTGTCTTTCCCATGATTGCAACTGACCTTGAACACCTTCATGGTTGGGGTTTATATACGTATCACAGCAGAAGCAAATGAAGAATCGTTATAGAGTTCCCAAAGGCTTAATGATGTTTCAGCTTCACTTCAGGACATAAAAACTGTCAGAAAACTTTATATATATATATATATATATATATATATATAAAACACACACACACACACACCAGTCAAGTACCAGTCAAAAGTATGGACACAACAGGTTTTTTTTCAACATTGTGCATTGAAATTATTAAAGGACATGTATAGAATCATGTATTAAACAAAAGCATATTAAATAACCCATATATGTTTTATATTTTCATATCCAGCTTTGTGCACTCTTGCCATTCTCTCAGTCAGACTCATGAAGTAGTCACCTGGAATGGATTTCCAACAATCCTGAGGAGTTCCCAGAAATGTTGAGAGCTTGTAAGCAGCTTTTCACTCTCCATTCAAATTAATTCTAAACCATTTCTACTAGATTTACATCGAGGGATTGTGGAGGCTAGGTCATTTGATGCAGCACTTCATCAGTCTCATTCTTGAACAAATAGCTCTTACATATCTTAGAGGTATGTTTGTTGTCATTGTAATGTTGGAAATCAAATTATAGTAAAACTAATTACAAACCAGATGGGATGGCATGTTGCTGCAAAATGCTTTGGTAGTCATGATGGTTAACTGTGCCCTAAATTTTGACTGTCACCAACATAACCAAAAATCTCATGTGTACTCATCAGAACAAAGGACAGTTTTCCACTAATCTAATGTTTATTTCTTGTGTTTCTTCACCCAAGCAATTTTTTCTGCATGTTGTTCTTCTGAAGGTTGCTTTGCTGCAATTCTATCATGAAGACCTGATGCAGTCTTCTCTGCACAGTGGTTGTTGATACTGCCACTTGAATTTTGAGACATGGCAGTTTCTGAGGCTGGTAATTCCAATAAACCTATCCTCTGCAGCAGAGGTAGCTTCTGGTCTTCCTTTCCTAAAACGTTCTTCAACGTGTTTTATGCTTTTGGAGAGTAAAATGAACAGCCTATAATTTTTATGGTAGGTTTATTTTAACAGAGAGAGATAATACATAACAAATCCATAAATAAACAATTAAGAAAGATTATAAATTAATTTGTATTTGAGCACGTGAATTAAGTATTTGATCCTCCCACTGACTAAAATTAGTCCTGTCCCTTTAGGATAATTCGTCTCTATGTTACGTATGTAACCCTAGTTCCCAGAGGGAAGGAGACGCTGCATCGCAACGCTTTGGGAACGCCTCGCGTTGTCCACGCTCTGAACTACGTGTGAAATCCGGCCAATAGGCAAGTCATGACGTCATCGGCGGGTGACATCATCGGCGGGTGACATTATGACAACCAGGAGCTACAAAATGGCTGCACTGTGGTAGCGACATTAGCTTCTGCAAAAGAGAATCAGAGATTCAGGGAGTGTGGCCCGGGGAAGCAGCGTCCTGTTCCCTCTGTTCCCTAGGGTTACATACATAACCTAAAAACGTTCCTCATTTGGGAACTCAAGCTGCATCGAGTGTCCAATCAGGCCACATTGACCAGACCCTGCCTAGTGTGTGAGAGCATCACACCCAGCAGGTAGAACAGAGGAGCCCAGACTGGCTCTAAGGTCGAGGTCATAAAACCTGACGAAGGACAGCAGGGTGGACCAGCCCGCAGCGTCGCAGATGTCCTGGAGTGGGACTCTAGCGGACCAGGCCGTAGAGGCAGCTACACTCTGAGTGGAGTGAGCCTTAACCCTAAGCAGAGTGGGGAGACCAGAGGACTCATAAGACGATAAAATAGCATCCACTACCCACCTACTGAGAGTCTGTTTATTGGCAGGAAATCCCTTCATGTTAGGGCCATTGCAGACAAACAGCTGCTCTGTGTTGTGTCCCGGGCCTCAGCCTCCGGGCGCCGAGGAGGAAACCTGTCACAAGAGGGTGCCTACCCAGCGATAATATAAGGTAATATAAGGGGTAATATAAGCCGTGATAGCGAACACGTAACCTTCAGAGTTGGAGGAGCCAACCCTGTGGCAAACTGTTCCTGCAGAAACTCCATAACTGAATCAACCAGGCAGGTAACTGGGTCCAGCTGGCGGTGCTCACACCACGTAGTGAACAGATGCCACCTCGTGGCATACAACCTCCTCGGGTAGGAAGCTCTGGATTGGAGGATGGTCTCCACTACCTCAGTAGAGAGACTAGCCGCTAAAAACTCTGCCCCCTTAGGGGCCACAGACATAGCTTGCATAACTCTGGGCGGGGGTGAACCAGGGTTTCCCCGCTTTAGAGAGAAGATCCCTCCTGGGAGGAATTTCCCAAGAAGGGCCCTCGAGGAGGGACACCAGGTCCGCGAACCATGGTCTGCCCGGCCAACGAGGTGCTACCAGGAGGAGACGGGCTCCTTCCCGGCGAACTCTCTCCAGAACTCTTGAGAGCAGCGCGATCGGGGGAAAGGCATACAGACGTAGCCTTGATGGTACGGTGTGGACTGCCCTTTTGGGAGAACCCAGAGCCACCACTGGGGGGAGTTCTTATGGAGGAGGCCAAGTGGAATCACATTGGCTGCCATGAGACCCAGCAGCCTCTGGAACTGCTTCACAGTGAGTGACTGGCCTTCTCTTAAACTCCTGCAGTCAGGATTGCTTTGATCCGGGCGGGAGACAATCATGCCCGCAACATGGTTGAGTCCCACACTACGCCCAGAAAGGTGGTTCTCTGCCGTGGAGAAAGCACACTCTTTCCGGCGTTCAGTCTTAAACCCCAGCTCCTTCATGCAGGTGAGAACGACATCTCGATGCTGGGCTGTCTGAGAGGCGGCGGGTCTCCCCCATCCGCAGTGACATTCGTGGCGGAAATAAAGGGACAAAATTGCAATTGGGAACTGCATTTTTTTATGCATGTTGTTGGTGTGTACTACTTACACAAATTCAGCAAATACATTCTTTAAAGTTTTTTCATTAAAAAAACGTGATCTAAAATCGATGTTTGAGGCTTAGACCTTTAGAGTGATTTTTAGTTTTTTAATTTTTACCCTTGTCCCTTTTTATTTCATCTATTGTTAAACATTAACACCTCCAAACAATGGGATATCGGCCGCGCGGGCTCAGCGCTGAAGGCTAAAAGGTTAAAGAGCGTTAAATTTACAGTTTGACAGCTGTTTGCATATTCTTACAAAGAATTGGAAATGTGAATGACAAACTTATTCTGTCAGAAATGTCATACATCCTCATTAAGGCTCCCTCTTGTGGTAAACCTCTGTCCTGGAGTGGGTTCAGTCCATGAGGTGCATTGCAGCTCTATAAAATGGCCAGTAAACCAAGAGCTGGCTAATATAGTCAGGGATTCTGGGTCAGAATGATGCAATATAGCATCAAAAACTAAGGACACACCTTAGAGACAGACTGAGTGTCTAGTCTGGCTGTGTGAATCTGTGTGTATTTCATGGACTTTGTGGCCCAGCATGTGCTTCATTGTGTCTTTGAAAGCATGTATGTGTGCATCAGGCTTTAGGATTTAAAACTTGTTCCATGCTGGCTCTCTGTGTGTATGTGTACTTTCCAGAAAGTGCTATGCCTGTGATGTCAGGATTGTTTAGCAAGATCTGCCACTGCTTTTATTCAAAGCTGAGGGGGCTTTATTTAATATTTTATGAAACGCATTACCTCAGTTTCAGTCTCTAGAGTAAGACACAGCCATTTAACTGCTCTTTCTATTCAGGGATCTGGGCTTCTCTCTCTCTCTCTCTCTCTCTCTCTCTCTCTCTCTCTCTCTCTCTCTCTCTTCCTTGAATGCTTCTGGATTAATAAAGCTGAAATATGACAGTTACTCTGAACAGAAATGAAAAAGATTCACCCAGTTTGATTTCCTAAATAAATGAACAGTTGCAAAAACTGTTGTTTTATTCTCAAGAGTCAGAGACACACTGCCCTTTAAATTCTTCTTCTTCTTTTTCTTCTTCTTCTTCTTTCGGCTGCTCCATTAGGGGTTTTGACAGCGGATCATCCGTCTCCACACTACTTTGTCATCTACATCTGCCTCTTTCAAACCAACTACCTGCATGTCTTCCTACACCACATCAATAAACTGCCTCCTTGTTCTTCCTCTTGTCCTCCTTCCTGGTGGCTCCATCCTCAGCATTCTCCTACTGATGTACCCCATGTCCCTCCTCTGCACATGTCCAAACTATCTCAATTGGGCCTCTTTTACTTTGTCCCAAAAAACGTCCTACATGCGCTGTCCCTCCCATAAACTAATTTCTAATCCTGTCCATCCTCATCACTCCCAATGAAAATCTCAGCATCTTCAGCTCTGCTACCTCCAGCTCCACCTCCTGTATTTTACTCAATGCCACTGTCTCCAATCTATACGACATCGCAGGTCTCACCACAGTCCTATAAACTTTCCCTTTCACTCTCGCAGATACCCTTCTATCACAAATCACTCCTGCCACTCTTCTCCACGCACTCCACCCTGGCTGCACTCTTTTCTTCACTTCTCTAACACACTCTACATTACTTTGCACTGTTGACCCCAGGTACCTGAACTCCTCCACCTTCTCCACCTCTTCTCCCTGAAACCGCACCACTCCACTGCCCTCCCTCTCATTCACACACATGTACTCTATATTACTTCTACTGCCTTTCTACCCTCATATACTTCTCTGACACACCTGACTTCCTCATACAATACTGCAACACCTCTCTTGGCACTCTGTCAGTTCTCTAAATCCACAAACACACAATGCAACTCATTCTGAACTTCTCTATACTTCTTCATCAACATCCTCAATGCGAATAATGTGTCTGTGGTGCTCTTTTTTTCGGCATGAAACCATACTGTTGCTCACATATGGTCACCTCTTCTCTCAGCCTGACTTCCACTACTCTTTCCCATAACTTCATGTTCTGGCTGATCAACTTAATTCCACTGTAGTTACTGCAGGTCTGCACAGCTCCCTTATTCTTAAAAAACAGTACTAGCACACCCCTTCTCCATTCCTCAGGCATCCTCTCACCTTCCAAATTGATGTTGAACAATCTGGCTAAAAACTCCACTTCTATCTCTCCTAAACATCTTCATGCTCCTACTGGTATGTCATCTGGTCCAACGGACATCCCGCTCTTCATCCTCTTAATCGCTGCTCTCACATCCTCCTTACTAAACATATCCACTTCCTGCTTTTCTCTCATTTTCCTCATTTACAGATGCTCAAAATACTCCCTCCATCTTTTTTAACACACTCTCCTCACTAGTCAACTGACTTCCATCTCCATCCTTGATTGCTCTAACTTGCGGCACATCCTATCCAGCTCGGCCCCTCTGCCTGGCCAATCAGAACAAAAAAACACACTTCCCTTTAAATAAACCCACCCAAATCTGAGCTCCACATTTTTACTGCCTCACTCAAAATGAATAAAAGTTGCTTTAATATGAACAGAATAAAACAATTCACCCTAAATCTATCAACAGCCAGCTGAGTGACTTCGTTTCAGTCTTTTGAGCAAAACCGCACAACCGCACTCTGTTCAGGAATCCGGAATCTCTCTATCTTTCTCATTCTCTTTCTTTCTCTCTCTGACTTTTCCTCTATGTTTTCTGCTTTATCCTTTTCCGTTTAACAGATGCGACCCAGTTCTGCCATTTTAGAAGTGTCACTGTAATCTCTCTTTTTCTCTTTCTTTCTCTATTTCTCTTTCCTTATCTTGTTCACAAATGATTCAGCATTTTTTAACAAGTCACTAAGGGTAAAGGAACTGGTATCATTTAATTCCATTTCATTTGTTCGTGTTTAAATGGTCTGTGCATGTTTTTAAAAGTCCTAAAGAACTTCCCTTCGCTCTCATTTAATGGGTCATTGGTTTAGTGAATGAAGTTTTTTATTCTTTCATTTATGATTTACTTTCCCTCATTAAATAAGCATAATTTCTGCTAAAAATTATAATATTCATTAGATGTCCAAAAGTATGCAGACTCCTGACCATCGGACCTATTAGCATCCCAGTCCAACATGATAGGCATCAATATTAAGGCTCATTTAGGCTCTAAAAACTCCACTAAGGTACTTTTTGGAGTGTAACAACCTCTACTAAGGTACTTTATGAAAGTCTGTTTTTACCTATGGAGTCAAAAGAGCATTAGTAAGGTTAGACACTGATTGATGAAAAGGCTTGGCTCACAACCAATGTCACGATTCATCTAAAAACATTTTTTATTACAGTTGAGGCCAGGAGATCAGGGCTCTGTAGGTCACACCAAACTAGTTGTTTTCTTGCACAAGGGGTACTGTCATGATGGGAGAGAAACAGGCCTTCCCCAAGCTGTTGCCACACAATTGCAAGCATAAAATTGTTTACATTTTTTTGCAATCTGTTGCATTAACATTAAATAATTTTTTTTTTTAAACCTGACACGCAAGCCACAGATCCCTCCTCCACCAGACTTCAATTCAATTCAATTCGTCTTTACTTGTATAGAGCTTTTTTTACAACATACAGTGTCTCAACGCAGCTTTACAGAGATGGATTGTTCTTTATTATTGTACGTTTGTCCCTAATGAGAGAGCCAGTGGTGACTGTGGCAACGAGAAACTCCCTTAGATTGCTCCAGGAAGAATCCTTATGAGGAACCAGACTCAAAAGGAAACTCCATTCTCATCTGAATGGTACAGAATGTCTATTCATTACAGTAAAAAACAATCTGTGGTCCTGAGCCATTGTGTCAGACTGTTGAGATTAATTACAGTCCAAATCCATCCTCAAAGTTCTATTTTATTATATAAAGTACTATTTGCCCTTGACAAACACAGAATTATTCATCAGACTTCCTGGCTTTTCATTCCCCCTGAGTCCAGTGGCAGAGGGTTTTAGCCATTCTAGCCAATGCTTAGCATTGCACATAATCTTAGGCTTGTGTGCCACTGCTAGGCTATGCAGAACCATTTTATGACAATGATAATGAATCCAGAGGCAGTTTGAAATGCCTCATAAGTTTGCATAGTCTACTATTTCGTCATTACGGTTGCTTGTAGATGCTTCCATTTCACCATTTGAGCAGATTTAGCAGGGCAGAAGTTTTATAGGTGGTATCCTGTGACCTTGTCATAAGTACTTAATGCCACTGTGATGCCAAGTGTGATCCATTCTAATGCCAGTGATTGTTTATGGAGAATGCTATGTAGGAGGTGGTATCGAAAAGTTCAGAGTCTAACGGTGCTAACATCTGCGATTTCATCATGAACAGCAAGTTAGCAAGTTAGCAGTTCACGTAATCGTGAAATTCTGTGTAAAACTGGGCCAAATCTGCTGCAGAGACGTTTCAAATGACACGCTTGAGATACGCAGATACTGCAATGAACATGCACGCTTCAAGAGTGGAAGAACACCCACCCACCCTACTTGCCAGATTTGTCTCCTGCGAACTTCACCTTCTTCCTTAAGATGAAGATCCAGCTCAAAGATCGCTGTTTTGAAACTATTGCAGAGATCCAGTGCAAAACGCAGAAGGTGCTTGACTTTCTTCGAAAAGGAGATTTCCAGAACATTACAGATTTGGCTGGAGTCGCTGTGCAAGAGGACTATTTTGAAGGTGATGGTGTGTAAACGTAGATAAATAAAGTACCTTCGTGTTATTGAGCAAGTCTCGAAACGTTTTGATCCCTCCTGTTTGCACTGTCTGTGACTGGAACATGTAAACTCAATAATTAGGAAGTGTGCTCATATATGTTTGGTCATATAAGGCTTTTAAACACCCTGAGCTTCTTGCTCTTAAATATATGTCAAATATATTTGACATATATTTGGCATTTTTGACATCACTATTTGGCATTTTTGTGACGTCAGAGAAAACCTATGTGAAAATATTGAGATTCAGGTCATATTAGGTACACTGGAAATTAAAAACAAAATAAAAAAAAAGCCCAAAACCTTCTATATTCTAGTTGGTTTGCTTTGGTTTCTCTCTTCAGCAGCACAGGGCTTTTTCGTGACCCAAACCTATTACCGACATGTCAGCGATGAAATATGGGGAAACACTGACACAGGTCAGCTGGGAACACACACGCACTTGCACACTCTTGCATGCTCTTGCACAGTCTGCCCCCAATGGCTTTTTTTTTAAATGTTCCAAAAATGAGTATTTATTCTTTCTTCTACCACAATACGGTTCTGAAGCACATTTTCAAACGCAGTTTGGATATTTATAGCCAGTTATTCCCTTCTGCTTAATTTTTAAGCAGTTTTTTAACGGATTCAATTCATAATTATTCTTGATGTTTAATAAACCATATAAGGGGTATAGAATCTTTTGTATACTAAGAAATACTAAACATTGTGGACTGTGCTTGTGGAGATTCATGCACATTGGTCAGGTACGGATGTAGGTGAGGTGAGGAGGCCTGGGGTGCAGTCAGTGTTCCAATTTATCCCAAAGATGTTCAATGGGGTTAAAGTCAGAGCTCTATAGCAGGTCACTAAAGATCTTTCATTCACATCATATACTCATGGAGCTGTATTTGTGCATGGAAGCGTTGTCATGCTGAAACAGGTTTAGATCTTCTAGTTAAGTGAAGGGACGTACTATACAATTGTATAAACTCCAGCTGACCATTTGCTGGATTATGTAATGTTCTCCCTCTTACATAAGTTCTTCTTTTAGAACCAAAAAATTCTACAAAAAATTGTACTCAGGCATTCCAAGTCAAGTCAAGTCGAGAAGCTTTTATTGTCATTTCAACAATATATAGCCAACGCAGTACACAGTGAAATGAGACAACATTCCTTCTGAACCCAGGCATTCACTGTCCAATTCTTTTCCACTTTAGGCTTTATTTGTTGCCTTCTGGTATGGTTTCTTTCAGGAATTTCTGTGAGCCTTCTAGTAACAGTGGATTTGACATTGGTACATAACGTTTGTCACTGTAATCAAGCTATGCTGTAATCTAAGGACTGGTTAAGTGCCTGTAAAGTCTAGACACTCTGTGGTGGTGGCTGCTTTGAGACAATGTCTGTTGTGAAAAGCGCTATACAAATAAACTTGGTGCTTGTCTTCTTGGTACATTTTGGCCTCCCCTTTCTGTCTTTGTTAGACCAGTGGTGGACCATCAGGGCCAGCAAGGCCGTTTTCTTTTGGCCTAAACTCTTAATTTCATAGCATTTCTCTCATCATATTTTGCCATATACATATCATGAATTGCCATAATGCTAGCAATGTGAGCACTATAGACTTATTCTACATAAAACTCCATTTTGTTGTTGCTTTAACCAATCAGACTGCAATTTGGTGACTCCGGGGCTGTCTATCAGGCTTAACACCTCTGAATTTTTACTTCCTTGATTGGCTAGTCAGAGAACGCACACTAGTTAGAGATAGCAAATTGCACAAGCTCAAATACATTCATGTGGATTTATTAGCTGTTACATTAGTCCACAACGACTGACAGAGGAAAATAAATTGATTTGGTTGGAGATAAACTTTTACAAAACATTTACAAAAACTGGACATCATGAGGAAAGGTCAGTCAAAAGAGTTCACTACAGTTGTTAAGCTTTTCATAAACCAATTATACTTTTGTTTTTATTTTCCAATAAGATTTGCACAAAATCACACAATTTGCCTTGATTTCAAATCCCCAGGAAAACAGTAATGCACGGAAAAAATGCACAAATATGCACAGAAAATCCAGGTTCATATTATGAGGTAAATATCAATGCTTTTGCTAGAGATTATGTATGTGGGTGTTGGAGCTGTGGCTGCAGTGAAAGGAGAGCTGTTGAATTATGTTAATTAGGTTTCTTGCTTTAGTAATGGCATTTATTCTCACTGTATGAGATTCCTATCTGTGATGCAGCGCTGTGTTATACTCCGTTTCTATATCATATCAATGGACTTTACAGCCGTGGTGTCATAATGATGGTATTAGGAGGTGGATTGTTTCAGTTAGGAGACAACTGAAGGCCTCCTAAAGGTCAATGTAAAACTTGACACTGTAAATTATCTGGTTTGTTGCCTGTAAACAAAAGCATCATGCATGTGTCTCTTAAAAATGATTAAAAACTAGGTGATTCTTTTTTTGACAGGCATTGCATTAAACCTCAAATCAGTCTTCCGATGTTACTACAGTTATATTGCTACAAAGGTTGGGCAAAAAAAAACAACAAAAGGCCAACAAAAAACCTTTGTCCAATCAAATGTTTTCTTGTACGATCCCTGCACCAATCAGAATTCAGTATAATTTTCTGTGTGAAAAGTTTGAACCCATCAGGGATTTTTAGATTGTGATTTTGTGGAATGTTTGATTTATTTCCGCGTGTGCTGTCAAACTGTATGTTTTTAACGTGGTAAACTTCGCACGAAAAAAGCATAGAAAATTTCATACCGTTTAGCAAATGCTTGAATTAAGGCGAAGTCTAACAATTCACAGTGCTCTTTCTCTCTCTTTCTCTCTCGCTCTCTCGCTGATGTAAATATGTTCTGCCGCTTGTACATCCCCATGCGCTTTCACCCGTTTATTTTGATTAAGCCTGTATGCAGCTGATAAAGTCTCTCTTGCTGTATGCAATATAAAGTTTGTTTGATGATAATTATGAACGGGGGAAAAGAAATCGGCTTGGCAATTTATAAATGCTTTTGAATTTGGTTTCCTTCTGGCTTAATGTTCCTCTGTGGGCCAAGGGGGAGGGGGGCGAGAAAAGGATTTCGACAGAAAGAGAGAGAAAAATTGAAGAAAATGTCAAGAGCACACACATACACAGGATACCAGCGTTTGACTGTCAAATATCTTTGTTATTTTCTACAGCTGCCTCTTTGCACTTTTTCCTGCTGAACGTTCACCGACTGATTGCTTTCAACCCCCCCAAATCTGTGAGAAGCTCAGTTCCGATTTGTCAATTCACTGTTGCACATTATTAACACATTATTTTTGAAAGCAAAATGATTCTATAAAAAAAAAAGTAACAGTTTTCCCAAATCCACATTACTTCCTGTTTAAAGACATCGATTATTTAACTTATAAGGCAAAAAATCAACATGTGCAAGAATGTAAAAGTTCGATTATTTTATTGACTGCATATTTTATTTCTATAAAAAACACAAGGCCCTTTATTTACATTGTTAATAGTACATTTGTCTATTAAAATAAAAAATAACTGCTTTGTTATAATACATTTATAATAAATGTTGTGTATCATCCACAAACCAAGTGAGTTCCTGTTCCTGCTCTAGCAGCTATAAAACAGCTTGTTAAAAGTCCATCCTATATGTATAGATAGAATATAATGTAGTAAATCTTATGGACAAGACAGATTTCCTCATATTTATTTCTCCAACAAGGACAAAGAGGCCCAGACACAGTGGCAGGTACAGTTTACTATTAACCTAAAATACCCCATTGGGTTCTTACACATAAGCAGGTATATTTATGGGCAACATGAAACTCAGGATACTTGCTGTCAGACACACACACAAGATTTAGAGCAGCCCTGACAAACCAGCCGAATTAAAACGGAGTGAGCAATTTGTTTCGTGTTTAGGACCTGTCCAAACTGCCCGTCTGCTGTGATTGGAGTGTGTGTGTGTGTGTGTGTGTGTGTGTGTGTGTGTGTGTGTGTGTGTGTGTGTGTGTCCTTGTGACAGATGGCTTGTATGCAATCGATGTGTTTTTTTTCCTATGGATGCCAATAAACATACTTTTTGCAGATGGACTATTCCATAGTAATATGGGGTTCTTAAAAAAATAAAATGTCCACTTAAGACTAGCCAATAATTCATAAAGGGACAATCTGCACCATTCACAAGCAACCAATGATAATTAAACATTTAAACACCATTAAACTTTGAGTAATTTCTCTCTCATTCTCGCTTCTGCCCATCCATGGCATTGGTCTTCGATGGTTTTGAGCTCAAATCCTAGCCACACCAAGCTGCCACTCCTGGGCCCTTGAGCAAAGCCCCTAACTTCATAGCTGCTCTGTTGTATAAATGAAAATGCAAATGGGCAGTGCTGCTTTAGGAAAATAACTATCTATAACAGCTTGGTGTGATGCAGACTATGTGTGAAGCGTTGTTCCTGGTACCACCCTGAAGTGGATTATTGTCCTATGACAGCGTTGTATTTCTCTTATACTGCAACAATTTAAAAATAAAAATCACTTTTTAATATAATAAGGAACATGTCATGCTTTTTTATCCAGTCATACTTAGTGAGACCGATAGTCACAGAGGCCACGCCTCTCTTACTGTGATTAAGTCATGAAGGCCATGCCTTTCTTACATTGATTGATAGTCACCGAGGCCACGCCTCCCTTAATGACATTGATAGTCACCATGCCTCTTTTGCTGCTTCACAATGACACTTGCTTTTTGCTGCAGAAGCATTTTTATTTATTTTATTCTAAATAATGGATGAAAAATGTGACTAGATTATGATGCAGCACTTCAGAGACAGTCCTTACACACACACACACACACACACACACACACACACACACACACACAAAGGACAGCATAAAGTATAGAAATGAAAAGATTTTAGCATTTTAGATTTATTAATTTCATCTATTTTTTTAAAAAAAAAAAACCAAAAATACTTTTTACAGTTGATGTACTTTCACATAACAATTATGTGATTTTTTACGATTCCCTGATTCTCACTCACTTCCCTTATTTTCTGTTTTCTCAACAAATTATTTAAAAACAGTTATATTCTCATATGAATAATATTTTTTACATACATTTTTTTGCATACATTTTTTTACATACATACACACTTGTCATTAAAAGTATCCTGTAGTGGCACCCAGGTCTCTTTGTCTCATGTTCTGTATTTTATGGCAGTTTTTAATTATAAAAAGATTGAATAATGATCCTGTTTCTTTCACACACACACACACACACACACACACACACACACACACACACACATCGCCAAGCTTGACAGATAGATTTGTTAAAAAAGGTATTGTAATTTTCCAGAAGAAAGCAATTTTCTTTCCCTTTCAGCGCCCAAATTATATCTCAAACTAAGGTATTCATTCCAGCACAAAGCCGTCCATCCCGCTGTACGAACGCAGATGTATCACATCTTTTCAGAGAATAATTGAACTTTTGTAGCCATTATTCAGCAGTAAGTACTGATGGTGAGTCAAACTTTTTTTACTTCTTTGTCTTTATGCGTTTCCAGAAACATTTTATAATGTCGGCTACCTGGCAGTAGAAAGTGTTGGGTTTCTTGTTCTCTTACCTCTTCATTCTTATCTCAATTTTGTAAATAAAATTGCAAAGTGTCAGACTAAAGCTCGCTGTTAAAATACTGTTTTGACATATTCGCAGGCAAACCTCAGCATTACAACGTTTTAAGATCTTGTTTTACATAAGCCTATTTAGACATGAAAGACTTTTTAGATAAACTAAAAGGTGTCTGTCTACTTAGGTGTACTATTCAATTATTTAGTTTAATTAAGCTTATAGGTTTTTACTTTACTGTTGGAAATTTTATCATTTTGTTCTTCGACCATTTTACCTTTTTGTAGTTATTTCTAGATTAGTCAGGTCAGTTTCACAGATTTTCTAGTTTATGTAGCTTTAGAAACAAAAACTCAGGTTTGTGTGATTAAGAGATAGAAAAGCCTTTCTGTTTTAGGATTCTGAAAAGAAGATCTTAAGATAATTATGTCCTCTAAAGATCCCTCGAAGAACCTTGTATAAGAATGCTTTAGCAACAGAAAGACTTACTGAAAGTTTTTTTTTAAATGAATAGACATTTGGTGCTACCCAGAACTTCCCCTTTGAGACTGGTTCCTCTCAGGGTTTCTTCCTCATGCCATCTCAGAGCATTTTTCCTCTCCACAGTCACCACTGTCTCGCTTATTAGGGACAAACTTGCAATTGTAAGAAACAAATGTATATTGTTATAACCTCTTAATCTATGTAAACCTGCTTTGTGACCAGCAGGGGTATGGAGACGGGTGATCCGCTGTGGCAATCCCTACTGGGAGAAGCCGAAAGAAGAAAAATACTTAAGTAGCTCTTTCATGTATCTGTACTTTACTAAAGTATTTTTATTTGGGAAAACTATAATTTTATCTACACTACATTTAAAAATGTACATTCAAAATCTTTACTCAACTACATTTGTCGTCCTTTTTATATATGACCTTGTTTTGACTGCTGCTTGGTATCTACTTATCACAAACATACAGTTCAGCATCAGTTCAACATCAAGCAGTACATTTTGAGCGGAATAAATGATGGAAGAAACGCCTGACTCAAACTTGCCACAACACCAGCCTTATTTGAACAAATAGTTGAAAAGAAAATTTTGGGCTCATGAAATTTTTAATAGATATCAATCAGTGTTTGACTCATTAATTTTCTATTAATATATTGGTGTGCTAACAGTAACAGTAGAATCTTTTTACATAAACTGAGTTGATTAAAGCAAAAGTCTTGTGACAAAAATGATAATAGGAACATTATAGCCATAATAAATCATAGTACAGTACTTTGGATACTTAAGTAGGCATTTGAAGGCAAATACCTTTGTACTTTTTTTGTACTTTTACTCAAGTACATGGTTTGTGTAGTTTGTTCACCACTGTTTGAGACATTCAAATAAAAATGAATTGAATTGAGTGGTTAATAGTTATGGAATCATGTTTTTATTCAGCCCTCCGAAATAACGGTAAACGGTAAAGGTAACTGAAAGTATCCTTTATTTTAATAACCACTTGAAGAACTTTTGAGGAAATGTATTAAATAAGAATCAGCAAAAAGAACAATTCTTAGGGTGCTTTGGGTGGGAAACATTCCCTTTTATAAAATCTTTCTAAAAACGTTTGAGGAACCTTGTATGAGAGATTCAGCAAAAGGAAGGCATTAGCTGATTAGCTGGCTTGTATTAGGTGTGCTAAATAGGAAATCTTATACTATACATTTCTGCAAAGTCAGTCACCCTGAGTACAAATTGAAGTTGAAAGAAAGCCTAAATCTTTAAATTTCATTTTGTTCGCCCTAAGCTATTTAAAACATTATACTTTTTCCATTATTTCTTTCACTAATCCGCTCAGTGCATTTCGCACGACTTAGCGATTCATAATGTAGTGGCGTTGCCTGGATGGATATTTTACTAAATCAGCTCCAGCCATTTAAGTCAATTATTTAACATCTTATCTCCTCTGTGTTGAAGACGTAGAAGGCTTTAGCATTTGTGCTGCGGAAAGGTTTTTCATTTAAAGTGCACAGTGATGGATGGATGTACCTTTCTTCTTTAATTTTTGAGCTTTACATCCATCAGTCATTATCTGTGCCGTCCTCACTGATGTATGTAAATCCTGAGAGACCAGAATAAGCCTGCATAATACAGAAAAAAAAAAACAAGAAACACAAAACTATGAGTTTTTTTTGTCAGTTTGAAAACCTACCACAGCTGATATAAGTATGCTTGTGTGATAATGATTTTTTTCCTGCTTGTGATTTGAAACTGCATTTTCAGATCAGCTGACAAACATTTGCATGACTTTCAGGTTTAAGAGAGTAGGAAAGGGTATCATTTAATGAGGAACTGCTTATTGGCAGAGATCTCAGATAGATAGTAAATTTACCTGTATAGTAATATGCAGTAAACATTCAAGTAATTTTTTTTTTCCAGTATAATCCTTTATAAATTGACTGTCCAATGTCTGCATGGGCATTGATTTTTAACTATTTAAACTGTCTGAATGTGTCCTGAGTGGTAAAGAAGAACAAATTACGGTATAATGAGGTCTCACTTTATAATTATTTTAAACACTTGTAAAATGTTAAATTGGACATTTTGTCCCAGGAATGTTTTATCTTTTTCGATAAATCTTTTCTGTCATTTTTGAGGGGGAAATTTTTGACCAAATTGTCACCGATAAATGATCACTTAACTGATGGTAACTCTACACTGACTTAGTCAGTCATACAGAGATACATTTCATGAAAAATTTTATTAAAACATTTTTCAACTCGAGAGCACTCTGTGCAGCTAGAAAATTGTTTCAGCTCAACAGCCTAAAGATCCATGGAGTTGCTGAGCAACTCAAGAACTTTGAGGATGGATTTGGACTGTAATTAATACCAACAGTCTTCTACAATGGTTCAGGACCACAGGTTGCATAAACAGTTTTGCATTTAAGCACTCAATAATGATGGATCTATAATGAATGGACAATCAGTGCCACCCTGATGTGGAAGGGTTCTGTTTTGAGTTTGGTTCCTTTGCATATTTGAGCATATGTTAAGCATGGTTTCCTGCCACCCTCTATAATCGCAAGTAATCATCATATGTCAATATAGAAAAATAACAAGAAAATACTACTACTTATTAATAATAATAATAAGAAAAAGAAGAAGAAGAAGAATGAGGATAATATTGATAATACTTTTGGGGTGGGGGCATGGGGGTGAGGGCTGTGGCAGACAGGGGGCGCTCACTGGCACACCCACTGGCTCACTGGCACCCCCGACCGCCTACTTAGCCTTCACCTCGAAATGGTGCTAATGGTATTATTGTAATAATATTAGTGTGATTGCCATTGATTTACTCATCTGCTTTCTTTAATGGGAAAACTGGTCTACTGTTGTATTTTTGAGTGATAACTGCAACTCCTACTAGCATGCACAAATGTTAAGTTGCTTTGCGAAATGTGTAACGGTTGGCACGTCTGATTTTATTATAATCAGAGTAAATATCACCTGATATAGGGACAGTGCATTATTGTGTAGCGGTGATAATCTTGTGTCACGTAAGCCTGCATCTGCATAAACACACATCATATATAATGTGTTTCAAGGTGGGGTTTTCATTTAACATGTGATATTGTGTTCAGTCCTATTGTAAGTGGCAGATTTAAGAATAAAAGAGTACTGTATGGTCCAGTCATTTCAAATCTAAATCTGCACAATTGAAACCAATGAGTAAGGGCGGTGAGCTGAACGACAAAAATACTGTCACTGCCCAAATGCTTACAGACTGCAGTATAAGTTTGCTCAGATCTGGAGTGCTGTCAGGCTGCTTCACAATGATCTGTCTCCTCACTTACTGCTGGGGAGCAGAGCCTGCCAGAAACAAGCGCTCCTTGTCATGTAATAACAGTCCTCGAGTAGGAGGACAAGCCGCCACAAGGTGCGTTTTGAGGGTGAAGAGCTCTTTTCGGCAATATGAAAAATGTCACATCTATGGGTTTCATGCGCTCCCACCATTCTCTGGGGGAAAAAAAACACGTCACCGATGCCCGCTGTAGCAGAGAGCACTCTCTTAAAGACCATTAGCTTCTCTATTATCACCTCTGTCCTGCTACAGAACGTCGTTTTGGCACTTATCAAAGGGTCGGCGGAAGGTGCCGGAGAATCGAGAGCTGCTGAACGCCTCCACACGCTGCATAGAAATAAAGCAATGGGAAGATACCAATTCCTTTCTGGCATAAAGCTGACTGCATGCTTTATTTATTTATTTCTTGACAGTATCTGCTACTGTATCTAAGCGCCGACTTAGACAGATTGTCAAAAATAACGCGAAATGTAGCCTCTCCGTTTTTCTTTTTTATTTATCTCCAGAGTCCTTTGGCAGATTAAAAAGGGGACTGTTGAATTATTCACCAAGACATAAAGCTAGAAAAAAACCCAAAAAAACGTTTTGCTTGTTATCCCAAAGAGAACCAAGAGACCAGCAGTGAAAGCGAGGCTCTTCCTTGGCACCAGCATAGTCTCCTAAGAGCGCTCAGTTTTTTTAGTTAGTCGCTCTCTCTTTTCCGATCCAGCCTGTCTGCAGAGCGAAGGCTGGATGCTAACCAGCTGAAACAGATCAAGGGCTAGCGTTAGAGAGTTGCTAATTAAAATTTAAAACGAGCTACTGGCGCGTGTCGCTCTCATTAGGGTGTTCGCGTGATCCGGGGCCTGAAAGCGTGAACAACAAGGTGACTACTCATGATGCCGCCGCCGCTAGTGGCACCAACAATGGCTAAGTGGATAAGCCAAAAATGTGTGATAATTAGCCATTTTCGGCTCTACAAAGTGAAAAGAAATAATGAGCGTATTATGTTTGTCAGCTACATTATGGTATACAGGCAAATGGGTTGTGTCGAGTTGTATATTTTTGTCCCATTGTTTCTCAAGCTTATTCGCTTGTCAGAAGCATGCACTGCATTATTAGCATTGCTAGGACAAATCTATGATTTCATGTCTATGTCTTTCATCTTTAAAAATTGACTGTGCCAAAACACATTCATACTGTCTGTCTGTCTGTCTGTCTGTCTGTCTGTCTGTGTGTGTGTCTGGTTTTATATTTCATGTTACACTGAAACTTAACTTTATAAATGTTACACTATTTAAGATTTTACATGAACTTTAGATCTATCTATCTATCTATCTATCTATCTATCTATCTATCTATCTGTCTGTCTGTCTGTCTGTCTGTCTGTCTGTCTGTCTGTCTGTCTGTCTGTCTGTCTGTCTGTCTGTCTGTCTGTCTGTTTTTATATTTTATGTTCCCTAGTTTTCTTATTTCGTAGGTTACATGTAGATTATTTGTTGTCCTTTATTTCCCACTGTTTCTTGTATATTATATAACTTTTATTGCTAGTGTTATGGCACTGTTCCTTAGTCACTTTGTTGTTGTTTTTTGGTTTGATTGTTGCTGTTTTTATAGCTCTTTGGATTCTTTGTTTCCTAGTCCCCTTGTTACTTAGTTACCTATAATTCTTGTCCCATATTTGCTGTAGATACTTTATGCATTAGTTCTCTAGTTTCTAGAGTGTCCCAGTTTCCTTGTTGTTTAATTTCAGAGGTCTCTATTTTCCTTGTTTTCTGGTTTTCATTGTTTCTTATTGCCTTCAGCTTTGTTAGTGATTCTAAAAGCTTGCTGGATTTTTCTTTTTTTTTTTTTTTGCCTTTTGCCCCATTTCTGTATTTGTGTTTCATGTCTTTCTTCGGCTGAATAGTTGCTAAATGAAATCCAGTGAACATTCACATTTCTCCACAGCTAAAGTGTGTAAGTTTATAAAAGCCTTCCTCAGCATTCATCGAGTCGCTGCGCCTCTCTTAGCAAATCGCTCCGAAAGTGGACCAACATTGCTGACATCTTCAGAACTATAATTAGGGAGCTTCAGGGAGTTTTCTGGCAGCACGACATTGTAGAAGGACAAGCTGAGCGAGTGTGTCTGTTTCGCAGAGCATTGGATTGAGCTGTTCTGCTTCAACTCCTCCATTTTTCCACCAGCCATCCGGAGGATAGCAGGGTGAAAAAAAGAGCTTGTGGTGCATTTTTCACCATCTGGATGTTTCTAACTTTTAATTGGAGTGATGCAGAAAAAGAGAGAGAGTAAAGAAAACGGGGTGAGGGACCCCAGTGGAGTTGTAGAGCAAACTGCTGGGCAGATGTTCAACCTAAACGTTTTAGGATTACGAGCACCTTCTGTGCTCTTTTAAAGACTACAAAAATGAGTTTATGTCACTTCTCGGCATACTTCAATTCCCATGATGCTCTACTCATCACAGAAATAATAAACTGCGGCCTCCTTTGGGTTCTGAGGTATTTATGAAAGGAATGCTGAGCATGGTATCTTTTATAGTCTCATTTTTGTTTTTGTGCTTTTTTAAAATGTATTTTCAGGCGCTTCTTGCAGCACCCTCCACAATTATTGTTATTATTATTATTTTATAATGATATGTGTTCTTAGGTTTCTAATACAATCCTTTTTTTTTTAAACAATATAGAACCACAATTTACATGAAATCATGTGTGCCACAATTATTGGCACACCTGATGTTAATACTTTGTACAACCCCCTTTTGTCAACAAGACTGCAGGCAATCTCCTCTTATAACATTTTACAAGACTGGAGAATACAGAGTGAGGGACCATTTCTCTTTGCAGATTCTTTCTAGATCATCTAGAGTCCTGGCTCCTCTCTTATGCACTCTCCTCTTCAGCTCACTCCACAGGTTTTCAATTGGGTTGAGGACTTAAGACTGAGATGGCCATTGGAGGAGCTTGATTTTGTGTCTGCTGAACCATTTTTGTGTAAATTTCGCTACGTTTTGGGTCATTATCCTGCTAAAAGACCTAATGACGACCCATTTTCAGCTCTCTGACATAGGCCATCAGGTTTTGATTTGAAATGTCCTGGTATTTCAAAGAGTTCATTATGCCATGCACCCTAACAAGGTTTCCAGGGACTTTGGAAGAGAAACAGGCCCACAGCATCACAGATCCTCCACCATACTTCACAGTGGCCATGAGGTGCTTTCCGCATACTTATCTTTTGTTATATGCCAGACTCACTTAGAGTTTTTGTTGCCAAAAAGCTCTATTTAAGTCTCATCTGACCAAAGCACATGATCCCAGTTGAAGTCCCAGTACCGCTTAGCAAACTCCAGACATTTACAGTACGTTCGTAATTAAAGGTAAGAAAAGGCTTTTTCCTTGCATGCTTTCCAAACAGCTGGTTGGCATGAAGATATCATCTGATGGTTGTTATGGAGACTTTGCGACCCCAAGATGAAAATGAAATGACATGAGCTCACGGATGCCCCTGATTGGTTACTGTGTTGCTGTGATTGGCAGAAGAGCAAGTAACTCTGCCATACTTATAAATATGAAGTGATATGATCAGATACCTAATCAAATAAATATTTATGTAGGTTCATGTTAAGGGTTTATGTAGGTTAATGTCTTGGCTCATTGTTGCCTTGTGGGCCTTTAAACCCTACAATAGTAGTAGTACTACTTTTCATTCTCTCTACACATTAGTTGTTTTCTTTCTTCTGCTTTGTTTTATATTCATTCTTTTTCCCATTCATTTTCCTCTGGTTTTATTTCATCCACTCTCTTTGAGGTGGTAGCTCAATAGTTAACCTTCTGGGATATGGTCAAGGGTTCAAGCCTATGTATTGCCAAGCTGCCCCTCTTGGGCCCTTGAGCAAGGCCCTTAACCCTCCGTGCTCCGTGCAGTATCATGGCTGATACTCTTGACCCAAGCTTCGACCCAAGCTTCCTAACATTCTGGGATTTGCGAAGAAAGAATTTCACTGTGCTGCACCTTTTCTTCTCTCTTTCATTTTCATGTTCATAATGCTTTTTTTCCTCTTTTGTTTCATTTGTCTTTTTTTGTTTTATATATTTATATATTTCTCATTCTTCTCTCTTTGGTTTTGTGTTAATCTGCTTTCCTTGCATCTTTAGGTCTTGTGGCTCGCCATCTTTCTCCTTATCTTGTTTGCTCTTTGCTCCTTTGTCTACTTATTCAAGTAGTTCCCTAATTCCAGTAATGACACCACATTGATCTGGATGTCTACAGGAGCAGTGTATACACACATCTTCGTGCTCGCTGTGTTCCACATGATTATTTGAAACCCCCGTGTCCTCCACATGAGACGAGCAGAACTGGAGCCTGACGTTTCCCTGCACGCGTTGGAATAAAAATACTCTTTGCCTGAAGTGTTCTTCTTCCTCCGCAGTGTCAGTCGGGACATCACAGTTCTTTTGATGAAGCCCCAGTCCCCTGCAGACAGATTACTCAACACCATGTTTCCATGAAACACCCCCCACCAAAAAAAAAAAAAAGAAAAAAAACCACACACACACACACACACACACAAACACGTCTTGTCCCACGCCCTCGCCAAGGCCAGTTAGTTCGATGTGTTCAACATGAATCTGACTGAAATTGGCTCCTGCGTGCCTGACAGCTGTGAGTGCGCACTCCAGGGCACAGAGAAAGTAATGTTGATTTGGAACGTGGCCCAGCCTGTGCGGGAGCTCAGCAAAACTCCCTAAATCCCAAATCAGCCTCAAAGATAAAACATGAAATATTAAACACTCAGACGTGTTCAATTATTCCATAAACGTACATTCAATTATTCCGTAAATGTACGAGGAAAAGTAAAACACCAGCATGATGTAAATGCATCGTGTTGATAATGGATATTGTTTGGGAGAATTGGGTGGAGAGGGGTATCACTATACACAAAGCCACAAACACACACACACACACACACACACAGATTGTTGACTGTTGTGTTCTACACTATAACTGTTCCTTTTTTTCCCCTTTCTACATTTGATAGATTTATGTTGTGATGCTTTTAATCTCCGGATTTTCTTTCTTTCTTTCTTTTCTCCCTTTTTGTTTATTTTTCACTCGTTTATTTCTTCCTGTATATTCCTACATCAATGCTTTTTCCATTGTTTCTCTTCTTTCACTTCTTCCTTGTCATATCTGTTTTTGTCTTTTCCTGTACTACTTTATTTTGCTTTTCCCCCCACCTTCCATCTTTTTGTCTAATTCCTTTCCATCTTTATGTTCTCTCTCTCTTTGTGTATCTCTGTCTCTTTCTGCCTCTCTCTCTCTCTCTCTCTCTCTCTCTCTCTCTCTCTCTCTCTCTCTCTCTCTCTCCTTGCTCTCGCTCTGCCTCTCTGGTGTGGGAATTAGATTAGTCTGTGTGTGTGTTTTCTGTCTTTCCTTATTCAAATGTATTTTGTGCCGGTTGGTTTAATTAACTCACAGGCAGGGTGAGCAAGGAGGGAAGGGACGAAGGGAATAATAATAAAAAAACCTCCCTTGTTTCCTCACACTCGTTCGTTCCAATGACTTACACGCGCAATCATTCACCACTTACTCCACGGTGATGGAACACACTGTTGCCGGGGCAACGGGATCCTTGGTGATTGATTCTTCGCCAGCGTGGTACCAGTGCAGGGAATAGTGCGTGTGTGTGTGTGTGTGTGTGTGTGTGTGTGTGTGTGAGAGAGAGAGAGAGAGAGAGAGAGAGAAAGACAGAGTTCCTGGCTAATTGAACTAGGGTTACAGACATCACAGTGTGTGTTCAAACAAACAGAAGAGAGACAAATGAAGCAATGATCAATTTCTGTTAATGTCAAAGCTGTTAGACACAAAGCAGAAACAAAGAGGTGTGTGTTTGGTTGTAACACTAATACTTTCTGTCTTACCTGTTGTCTTTGTTTCCCAATATTGCTTTGAAATTGCAGCGTATTTTTCTCATTATTTCCTATTTTGCTTGTTTCTTGCATGTGATGCAGTGACTGCTTGTCTATATGGGCAGATTTAGGTAGCGCCTTATCATACAAATCAATGATTTAACAAATGATAATTCTCATAAAAATGTCGCTTACAAACACTTATATATTTTATAATAATAATAATGACCTTTTTTGAGTGGCCTTGAATTTAGAAAACACTATTTGACAGAGGCACATTGGGGGCTCATGCTGCTTGCTTTAGCATGGAGGAGGAGCTGAGAGGACAGGAAATGACAGGATAACAGTACTGTATAAATATAGCTATAATGTGTAAAGGCAAACAGTGTGTTTAATGTACAGATGTATTGCAATGTTTGGTAGAGGTGTAAATGTTTGGTAGAGGTGCAAGTGATAAACTTGCATGCGAGTCAAGCATTTTACACACTGGGAGATAAGAACTACATTTCTTCTTTTCCAGTTTTTCTTTCTTTCTTTCTTTCTTTCTCTTTCTCAATGTCTCCTACACCATAACCTTTTTGCACTTCTTCCTTCTGATTTATTTGCCTTTTTCTTAACCTGCATATTTTTTGTTGCTTCCCTCTTTTTTTTCCCAAATTCTTTTCACAAAGGTCCAGTGTGGGTGCAGGTTTTCATTCCAACCAATGAAGGGCCACACCTAATAATCATTAAAAATGAAAATCTTTAGATTTAAACAGGTAGAGTTTAGTGTGGACTTGCTTGGTTGAAATAAAAACCTGAACCCGCAGTGTCCTATTGTGGAAAATATTTAACACCATTGTTGTAAACACTTAAAACGAGCTGCTAGATTGTTTGCTGGAAATTCTGCTTGTGTTCACTATAGAAGGGTTTATACTGCCCCATGTTTTGCTATCAAGGTTCCACGGCTACTTTACTTCACGATTCTGGATTAAATATAAACAGCTGTATCGGATTAGTAGCCATAGTTCATTTACAAATATAAACTTTTTTGTTTATAGCAATGTCACAGCTTGCGTACAATCGACTACGCATAAGCTGTGCGTGCTCGGGACTCTTTAGCTCCTCCCATGGCACGCGTTCAGTTTTCAGAGAGAAGCATAAAGCTGTGTCTTTTTCTTTTAAAAATCTGATCAAAATAAAGACTCTTTGGAGAGATGCAATACTACTCTATAGGCACTCAAGATTAACATGAGATTGTGGGGCCGAAACTGTCTGTATGTTCAATTCAATTCATTTTTATTTGTATAGAGCTTTTAACAATAAACATTGTCTGAAAGCAGCTTTACACAGATAATGTGGTGATAAAGAATGAATAAATAAGATGTTCTTTAAGTGTAAGTTTATGTACCCTTTAACTAAATTGATGTGCTCTTTTTTTGCTATTTTGTGAAACTGTGGATACCTTTTGTTATGGTTACTTTTTGAAGTAAACATTCTAAGATTAGAATCACTTCACTTTCCTCCATTTTGTTAAGTTGCAGCCTTATTCCATATTAATCCAATTCTATAAACAATACCCCATAATGACAACATAAATGAAGTTTGTTTGAAATCGTGGAGATTTATTAACAAGAAAAAAACAAAAGAAAATCACATGAAAATAAGTTTTCCCTGCCTTCGCTCAATACTTTGTTGAAGCATCTTTGGCACCAGTTACACCCACAACTTTTTAAGTTTGATGCTACAACCTTGGCACACATATTTTTGGGCAGTTTCTCCCAATCTTCTTGTTCTGCAGAACATCTCGAGGTCAATCAGGTTGGATTGGAGAGAGTTGGTGCACAGCCATTTTCAGATCTGTCCAGAGATGTCCATGACTGGGCTCTGGCTCGGCCACTCTAAGACATTCACAGACTTGTCCTGTAGCCACACCTTTGTTATCTTGGCTGTGTGCTGAGGGTAGTTGTCCTGTTGGAAGATGAACCATCACCCCAGTCTGAGGTCCAGAGCACTCTGGAGCAGGTTTTCATCAAGGATGTCTCTGTAAATTGCTACATTCATCTTTTGTATTGGCCAGGTGATGAGTGGTTCTTGGTTTCCTCCAGACATGATGCCAAAGAGGCTGTCATGTGCCTTTTACTAAGGAGTGGCTTCTGTCTGTCTACTATACCATACAGGTCTGATTGGTAGACTCTGCAGAGATGGTTGTTCTTCAGGAAGGTTCTCCTCTCTCTCTCCTTTTGCTGGAGCATTTCCAGAGTGACAATCGGGTTCTTGGTTACCTCCTTGATTAAGACCCTAATTCCCTTATTGCTCGGTTTGGTCGTACTGACAATTCCTTGGAATTCATGGCTTGGTTTGTGCTCTGACATACACTATTAACTGAGGCACCTCGTATAGACAGGTGTGTTCCTTTTTAAGTCAAGTCCAATCAACTAAATTTACCACAGCTGGACTTCAATCGAGGGTGTCATGGGAAAGAACTGTGAATACTTACTGTATGTACATGTGATTTTCTTGTTATTTTTTTATTTTTAATAAATTTGCAAAGATTTGAAAAAACTACTTTCCTAAGAGTCACAAAGAAAATAGATTAACATGGCAGAGGTAGAGCTGCATCTTCCTGGAGACAGCAAAGGAAAAGAATGTCTGGTTTTATGTAATCTCTTTTCTTTTTTTTGCACTACAAAAGCCTGTTTGTGAAAGGGCCATGCATTAGAAGTCAAAAGGCACTTGAGTAAATTGATTTACCTAAAGAGATTATTTGCTGTCTGTCTGAAATGAAAGCGAACAATCTGTATCATATTGAATTGCATAGCATCATATTTTTTTTCCAATGGATAGTACTGCAGTGGCTGCTTCATATCTATCTATCTATCTATCTATCTATCTATCTATCTATCTATCTATCTATCTATCTATCTATCTATCTATCTATCTATCTATCTATCTATCTATCTATCTATCTATCTATCTACTATCTATCTATCTATCTCATAGTCCATCACATTCAGTATTTTTCCCATAACAGACTGACCAAGTGTTATCAAATACAGTATACTGACATTCCAGTTATTTTATTCACTTTATGAAGAAAATTGAGAGACATAAGAGTACTGTATTTTCCGGACTATTCTGGGCTATTTTTTTCCCACTCTTTGAACCCCGCGGCTTAAACAATCAAGCGGATAATTTATGGATTTTTCCTGTTTTTTTTTACTTGTTTCACAAGCTTCATGCCGCCAAAACTGAGCCCCATATCATTAGACCGATGAAATTGCCGAACGGGTTAAGGTGAACCGAAGACATTCTTTATTTTAAATCGCTGCGCTCACAGTGAATCGGGCCGCACCACATCATAAATATGGATGATGTTCCTCATCCTCCAAGGCAGGCCAGGATGAAACGGGCAGATCCAAGGAGAGGAGAGGGACAGGAACAGTGGTCACTGGTACCTCAGGAGCATGTTTAACTTGACCCAAGAGAGAGAAGAGGGGTGACAGGGAGAGAAGGATATGGATTAATAAGTATCCTTATTGTTGTATAAATTTAAGGACACTGTGCAGTAGGGGACCTGGGCAAGATTTACTATGGCAGCATAACTAAAAGGCAGTGGCGGGCGGTCAGGACCAGGTTCAACTGGCAAAACATGTCTGTAGAGCGCTGCACACATAAATACATCTAAATTTGACTTTTTAATGCCTATGGAGTAAGATATTTGGTCTCGGACATACTTAAAAATCTGTTTTGAAGAAAAGCTAGACATCCTGAGAGGAGGTCAGGCAACCCCGAAGCTAGCTACCTTGTCTCGGCTCGAGAAAGGGTTTGTTCTCCACTTCCAGACCAGTGAATTTAAGCGGTATTACTGGAGTGGTGCAAATTATGAGTATGCATCTCTAGTGAGTAGACTTTATTTTATTTACATTTGAATGTTTTTGTCATGTTATTAGACAAATATTAATTCTGAACTGCTCCAGATGATGTAGGTGGTACAGTTGCGGTCATAGTAGGTTGTAGGAAACTGGGTTTCTTGCTTTAGTAAAATAGTATTTACCCTCCATATGTAAATTGCCTCTCTCTCTCTGTAATGCCACGTGTTGTTATATTGTGTTTGTATATGGTATTGATGCTTTCTATAATTGCTACGTGTACCAAGGTACCAGGTACCAAATACACAGCCCACCACTGCAAAAAAGGAAGAGCCAGAAGGTAACACATACATGAGGGATCTCTGGGATAAGAGACAGCCCAGCACACCACTAACAACAAACCTGAGTGAACGCATAAAAGTGAGGAGACAACAGCATACAAATATACCAGTTCACCAAACACGCTATATCCATGATCCTCCAGATCTGCTCCTTTACCTAAGAAAAGTTTACTGATAAAAGACTTGACTAAATAAATATTTTGAGCCTCGACACTGAGACTGTGTCTGAGTCCCGAACACTGACTAGAAGGCGCTTTCATTACTTTAAGAAAAAAAGATCTGTCCCCTGCTGTAGTCTTTATTATTAGAGGTACCAACAAATAGCCTGCACCTTTTGATCTAAGTTGGCGTGGAGGATCATATTTGTACAGAAGTTCCCTCAGATACTGCGGCGTTGGACCATTAAGTGCTTTAAACGTCACTAGTAGTATTTTATAATCAATGCGAGATATAATTGGGAGCCAGTGTAGACTGATTAAAACAGGGGTGATGTGGTCATATTTTTTAAGGATAATAAGGATTTTTGCTGCTGCATTCTGGACTAACTGAATCTTATTTATGCACTTACTTAAACACACAGACAGTAAAGCGTTACAGTAGTCTAATTTAGGTGTAACAAAAACAAACACTTATTTCTGCATCTTGTAACAACATTATATTTGTAATAAGCAATATTTCTAAGGTAAAAGAAGGCTATCCTGGTAATGTTATTTACATGAGCCCCAAAGGGAAGACTAGCGTCAATAATCACACCATGTCTTTGACTGCTGTTCACAATGAGATGAAAAGACTATCCAGAGATGCTATGTAAGTTATCAAGCATCCATAGTCTAATATTCCTTACACACTCCACAACATTGTTAAGCTGGTCTTTCTCATCTAACTTTGCTGAAACATACAACTGTGTATAATCAGCATAGCAATGGAAAAGCAGTGGGCCTAAAACACATACTTGTGGAACACCATGAAATCCTGAAATAAATGAAATAAAGTCTTAAATACGAGTAAAACTTCGTATTTGATTATCTGGTATAATTACAGTGCTTTCTACAGGTTATTTATAAAATTGTTTGTATTCATATTAATACTCTGGATTTTTCGCCTGGTATTTTATTATTGAAAAAGTTCATGAAATCATGACTACCTATTATGGGTGTATTGGTGCACAAAATTCATGGTTCGTACCGTACCTCGATATTTAAGTCAAAGTTCAGTACAATTTCGGTATGGTTAGGGGGAAGAAATGCAAAACAGAAAATTGTTTGTTTTGTTTGATGCATTTTACTATTATTAACATTTGAGCAGTTTACATTTTTAAAACAATATAAAATAAAATGCCTGCTAGGTTAAATCATATCTGAAATAATATTAAATCAAATAAAATAGATCAAATTAAATTAATGCATTACACTTATTATATTTATTTAATTGATTATTCAATTAAATTGACACAAATGTATTTGATTAAATAAAATTAAATAAAAAGAAAAATTTTATAACATTTGTTAGACCCTATTTTGGTAATACAGATGTGTGTGTAAATTTTGCTACTGTACTGATAAAAAATCTAGGATTATGCTTGTTATTTTCTATAAGACTAGAGAAATATGCTGATCTAGCGGCACTAAGAGATTCTCTATCATTTAGGAGGCTCTCTTTTCATGCTATTTGAAATACTGTGAAATTGGTTTGACGCCATTTACGTTCTAATTTCCGAGTGGTCTGTTTTAAGGTGCGCGTATGATCATTATAGCACGGTGCTAATTTTTTCTTCCTGATCATTTTGGTTTTAAGGGGAGCTACATCATCTAGAGTGTGATGGAACGTTGATTTTAGACATTCAGTAGCCCAGTCGAGCTCTGTGGGGTCAGATGGAGAGCTAATTAATGTCGACAACTCTGAAAGATTATCGATAAAACTCCCTGCAGTAGTTGAAGTGAATGTACGCTTTACACAGTAACGTGGTGAGGTATTAATGCAATGACTGAGGCAGATTTTAGAAGAGAAAAGCTGAAAAAGCTGAAAAAAATGTATGATCTGAAATAGCTTCAGACTGTGGAATTATGATTATATATTTTATATCAAATCCAAATATTAATATTAAATCAAGAGTGTTTCCACCACTATGAGTGGGTCCTATAACATTTTGAATAATTCCTACTGAATCTAGAATTAACACAACTGCTGCTCTTAAGGAGTCTTCCTGATTATCAAAAATGTATATTAAAGTCAGCAACAATTAATGCTTTGTCTAAAGTAGTAGCTAAATTTGTGATTAAATCTGTACATTTTATGAGAAAATCAAAGTAGGGCCCTGGGGATCTATTAAAAATAATTAATAGAATTGACTGACTAGACTTGATTTTAGCTGTGACACTGCCTCATCTGCTATTTACACGGAGCTGGTGTATATAACTGTATATACCATATACAGTATACAGTATCCCAGTATACATCTAACCTGTGGTGCTGGTGCCCCTAAACACAGGAATGGACGAAGAGTGAATCCTCTTTGTCAAGGCCCCAATTAACTTGCACTACTCACAGATAAGATTATTACTAGTGCTTTAAAACAGGGAAAAAAGTGCCCTTCCAAAAAAAAAAAAAAAATAGAAGACTTAAATTTATTTCTATGACACCAAGAAGAGAATCAACGAATACAGAAAATCAAAATGATAATTCAATATTATTTAAGGAAAGAGAGATTGAAAACTGTACAAATTTTACACACAAACACAAAATTCACAGCAAACAAATCACAAACAGGAAGCTATGTCACACGGCTCAACAGCGCCCCCTCCACAAATCCCGTATGGGTTTAGAGTTGTTGTTGTGTGTGTGTGTGTGTGTGTGTGTGTGTGTCATCTTGTTTTTATTTTTTATATGCTTTGGCAGTTTAGTGTAATTAGTGGCGAGGAGACGCACGGCACAAAACGTACCGGTCTTGATCATTGTCAAAACAATCCCTATGGTGAGAGGACAATACCACTAATTAGGCCTTGATTAACATGAGCATGATACACACCTGTGAGCATGTTTGTACACTTTTAATGTCAATATACAATGTTTTTGCAAATCAAACCTTTTTCTTTGTGAAAGATCATCTCTCCTGCAGGCATACACACTCCATTGGCAAAAGTTTGCGGACACCTGGTCATAAGTTATAGTATGTGATTTTTGAGCATCACATTCCACATTTAGTCCAAATTTGCTTTAATAATTCTCACCACGGGGCATTGCCATGTTGGAACAGGTTTGGGTTTTCAAGTTCAAGTGAACACAAAATTTTATTATATCCAAAGAAATCCTATACAATTGTGTGCCTTTTCAAGCCACAATGCTTCCTGTTTTATTGTAACATTTTGGAAAAGAAGCACATATAGCAGTAAAGGTCAGGTGTCCCAGTACTGTCCATATAGTGTACACCAATCAGCCATAACATTGAATGCAGCTGATGGGTACAGTAGGTACCTCCTTTGCACCGCCAAAAACAGCTATGACTTATCAAGTAGCAAAGAGGCCAGTGACATTAAGAAATACCGTCACCTTGAAGGGGTGTACATGGAGTGCAACACTGATTGTGTAGGTGGGACTTGTCAAAGTAACATACATACAAATGCCAGAACTCATGGTTTCCCAGCAGAACATTTCCCGGCACCTATGACTTGTTTCTGTCAATTAGTGCATTTCCTCGTGCCATCTCATCTTCAGGTAAACAACATCCACACACCTTGGTTATCCAGTATGTAAAAGAAAACACAAAGTCTTATGGAGTAAATGAGAGAGAACTACACAATATTTGGCAGGTTTTGGTGGCCTGTTATGTAACGTTTTGCTTACACACTCACCAAAACATGTGGTTACATCGGACAGAATTTTTGTGTTTTACAAAATGTCAGGATTTTAATGTGTGTGTGTGTGTGTGTGAGTCCGTTCTTAGCATACATTATTTTGTGTGTGCATGTGTGTGTCTCCATCACACCTCTCTATCAGTAAACAGCACCCTGGTCTTTTGCCTCCCAGCGAAGAGTCAAACCATCTGCGATTTCGTTTGTGTTAGGCAAAGTGCTGGAGCCTTTTTCTTCCTCTGACAGGCAGCATCACAGAGCGAGAGAGTGAGTGAGTGCTGCTCTGTGTGTGTGTGAGTGTGAGGCCAAGAATCTGTTCATATTGAGGTTCCCAGTAGGGCGTCTGTTGCCGCTTACTGCACGGAAATGATGCTGCGATTTTGATGTTTTACAGCTTGAACACTTTAATACTGTTTTAACGTGCCCTTTGTCAACTTCGCGTCTTCACATCCCCTCGGTTGCCATCTTTAGGGATGTGTTCTGATATCAGCTGGAGTGTAGTGCACTAGGTGTGGCAGTCAAGACAATATGCACTATATTTCCAAACGTATTGGGTCACCTGACCTTTCCTGCTCTATGTGGCTCTTTTCCAAACTGTTACCACAGAACTGGAGACACTCAAATGTACAGGACGTCTTTAGATGAGCTATAATAAAATTTTGCATTCATGAACTTGGAAACCCAAACCTGTTTCAGCATGGCAATGTCCCTGTGCACAAGAAAATATGGATTACATGCTTTGGAGAGGAAGTGGCCTGCTATTGAGCTCTGATTTCATCCTAGATGAACACCTTTACGATGAATTGGAACGCTGAGTGAACCCCAGGTCTTCTCACCTACATCAGCACCTGCATTCGTAACACCCTTGTGGCTGATGAACACAAATATCAATAAACACACTCCTAAATCTAGTGGAACATCTTCCCAGAAGAGTGAAGGGAATTATAAGAGCAAATTGGGACTAATTGTGGAATGCAATGTTCAAAAATCACATACCATACTTCTGACCAGGTGACCCAATACTTTTGCCGATATATTGTAAGTGTTTACTTCAAGACTAAAAGCAGGCGTTGCTGAGCAGTTTTGAATGACTTTGTAATTACTTTATGATACCAAAATAGAAAGAAAACGTTTATTCTTATATCTCTCAGTTGATGACCTCTCGGTATCTTTTGTTTTCTCTCTCTTCTAGCAAGTTATGTAAGATTAGTTCATGGAAGTGCGTCATAGAGATGGTTAAATAAAAGGAAATAATGAACATGGGAACCGTGTAGAGAGGGAAGGAGAGGGAGAGAGAGATAAAAAAGGAAATAGAAATAGAGAGAGAAATAGTGGCAGACTTTGCACAGCTCACTTTCTCTGCTTACCCGTCAGCTACTGTTATAATTAACACTCAGACATGCTAATAAAGCATTTGTGTGGGCTTGTGTGTGTGTTTGTGTGTGTGTCTTCATTGCAATGCCTGAGGAGTGGATCTATTTGTGTGAGTGTGTCAGATGTAGCAGATGTAGCAGATATCCTGAGCATGTGTGTGTTGTTAAATCATCTGATGGCCTCATCTAAATCCTGCTATTTAATGCAAGACACTCGTTCTTCAGTGTTAAACCCTGCCCTAACCACTCCTGTACTTTCGTGTTTCACTTTGCACCCAAGGGTGTAGATGTTTATAGAAAGGCATACCCTAAATGTTAAAGATATCAAGAACATTGTTAGCTAGCTATGCGAATCAACTGTGTCAACAAGCTAAGTTTCCAATAACAGCACCCCTCTGAAGTGGTGTCTTACACTAATCAGCAATCTGCTGATGCAAACAAAGTCCTCTTTAAAATAAAGAATGGTACCTTTGTCTATACTTGTTTTGCGAAATATCCACAAGTGATCGTTTAATGATTCACACAGTTTTTTACCACCATGAAAGTCCGTGTGTACACCGTTACTATAGAAACAACGATGTATTAGAACTGAGAACTTTAATATAAACCCATGCATTGAATTAAAGCTGGAAAAAAGTTTTGACCAATTAGAATTAAAGAAATTCCAAAATACACAGATATTCAGGTATGTATAATTGTGTGTTTTAGTATGTATTAGTAAGTCTGCATGTGTTTACTTGATTTATGTTATGTTTACTTGTTATGATTGCATGATTAAATTGATTGTGTGTTTGAGTGTTTGAAACAGCACTAGTGTTTGTTGGTGTGCATAACTGTTTATTTGATGTTTGCATACACCACTGTGTGTGTCTGTGTGTATGTGAAGGTCCTTTTTGTATTGTCAAAATGCTCAAATGTGTCATTAAAATCTTTTTAATTGGGCAGAGGAGGTGTTAGATTGTGTGTATATGTGTGTGTAGGTCCTCAAGCCTCATACTGTACAAATATGACAACAGCTGCAGCTCTGCTTATTCGGTTCTCTCAATATTTCTCTCATCAGTTTTCACTTATGCATTCATTCCTATGTTTTTAACCTCTCGTTCACTCTCTTTTCATCGTCTTAGGTCTCTCAATGTCTTCATTTTCTTCTTTCCACATTCCTGTTCAGCTTCAGGCTTTATTGATAGAAGTGTTAGGTTGCATTGTTATCGAAGCTACTAGCGATCAGAGTTAAATTATGAAAAGCAAATAGTAAAAGGTAACAAATTCTGACAGATGAGGAAATGGAAATAGATCCTAATAAATAACGTTTTGTAAAGTTTGTCTATCAGATGATGACAGAATGCCACAAATATGGCTTCTGAATTGTTTCACTAGAAGTTGCATCAGTGTCAGTACACTCATAAAAATTCAAGCTAGATACTACTACTATTTTCTTGTAAAACGCATCTGTAATGTAAATTTATTTTGTTGAAGTAACAAATAACTCAGGAAACTGTCAAGTAAACTGAACTAATAGCACCAAATTCAACTCACTAATGTAAAAGTCAAATACAGATGAACTACCAAGTTTTCACGTTCAAGATGATCTGTGCAGCAGATTGTTTGGGGTCGAAGGTTAGCAGTGTCTAAATGTGGTTTGTTTGATTTAGGAAACGGTTGCTCTTGCATTTATTTGCTACTAATGCAGTCCTTCTTGCTGAAGCATATGGTCTTGTGTAGTGGTGCTGTTCATGGTCCTGAAAGGTCAGTATGAAATTAAAGTTAGTATAGTGCTGACATAAAAGAAAGTATTATTTTAATATATACACTATACAGATACAAGTATTGGGACACCTGATTCATCCAGCAATATGTGGACCTTTTACGAACTGTTACCACATGGCTTAAGGCACACAATTGTATCAAATATTTTTGGATGTTCTGTTACAGTACTTAGTACAGTGCTGTTATTGAATGGCGAAGCAGTTGATACAAGTGCAGAACTTTTTTTTACTTATGCGCAAACGTACAAACGAATTAAAATAAAAAATTAATGCAAAGACAAAGGGACCCAAACTATAACCTCAATGTGGAACATAAATCACAATTAAACAGGTCAATAAACATGTGAAGATGGCATTAATGAGTGCAGTGAACACTGAGGCTATACACAAGTGCTAATTATCGTGGAGGTGAATCAGGCATGCAAACACTCAATTCAAATAATTGCAATTTTATTTAAATAGCCCTTTTAACACTGGACAACTTGTCTCAAAGCAGCTTTACAGATATAAAGCGGTTATAAACTGTATTAAGTTTAAGTTATAAGTTTGTTCCTTATACCGTGCTGATTTTGTAAATTTACCCCCTTACAAAGAAATGAACAGTCTACAATTGTTATGGTAGGTTTATTTTAACAGAAAGAGACAGAATAACAGTAAAATCCATTACAGGAAAACATTAAGCAAAGGTTATAAATTAATTTGTATTTGATTGAGAAAAAAAAGTGTAAAATCTCGTACCACCCAGCAAGAATTCTGACTCCCACACACCCAAATTAGTCCTGTATCTTTAGTAAGAACTCCTAATATTAACTTATGTGTATAAAAGACACTAGTCACAGAATCAACCTTTTTCATTCAAACCTCGCCACCACCATGGGCAAGACCAAAGATTAAATCTATAAATTATATAAATTCTTTCTGGATTTTTTTTACCTACTTTCTTTGTCTGTTAAAATAAACCTACTATAAAAATGCTAAACTTGCTTTCTTTGTAAGGTGGTAAATTTACACTCTCAGCAGGGGATCAAATAATTATTTCCCCCACTGTAATTGTTAGTTTATTCCTTTAGTTGGCATGATGAAAAAACCTTGAGAGGAAACCAGACTCAAAAGGGAACCCATCCTCATCTTGGTGGCACTGAATGTCCATTTATTATAGGTTCATCCCTTTTAAGTTGTGCAGTGATCAGTGCTTAAATGAAGAAGTGCTCATGCAACATGTGGTCCTGAGCCATTGCAGCAAACTGTTGATATTAATTACAGTCCAATTCAATTCACTTTTATTTGTAGAGCACTTTCAATGATAGACATTGTCTTAAAGTAGCTTTACAGAAATAAAGCGGTAATATGAGCGGCCTGCCTCTGGATAGTGTTCTCTTCGACTGGAGGCCACTCTGTGCAGCTTGGGACGGTTTCCCATCAACGCCTTGGGTGGTTCCATGAAATTCCGGAGTAAGAACGGGCGCTTTGAAGATGGATTGGACTGTAGTTAATGTCAACAGTCTCCTACACTGACTCAGGAATACAGTTCGCTTCTGATCATCAACACTGTACCCAGCAACATTGTATATCTGCTACAAATGGACATTCGGTGCAACCCAGATGAGGATGGGTTCCCTCTTGAGTCTGGTTCCTCTCAAGGTTTCTTCCTTATGCCATCTCGGGGAGTTTTTCCTTGCCACAGTCGTCACTGGCCTGCTCATCAGGGACAAAATTACTTATAAAGAACATCTTATTCATTTTTAATCACCACATTTTCTGTGTAAACCTGCTTTGAGAAAATGTTGATTGTTAAAAGCGCTATTGAATTGAATATGAGGATGGGTTCCCTCTTGAGTCTGGTTCCTCTCAATGTTTCTTCCTTATGCCTTCTCGGGGAGTTTTTTCCTTGCCACAATCACCACCGGCTCGCTCATCAGGGACAAACTTACTTATAAAGAACATATTCACTTTTAATCACCACATTATCTGTGTAAAGCTGCTTTGAGACAATGTTCATTGTTAAAAGCGCTATACAAATAAAAATGAATTGAATTGAAATAATAAAAGAACGTATAAGCCAGTCGTGACTGTGGCAAAGAAAGTCTCTCTGAGATGGCATGAGGAAGAAACCTTGAAAGGAACCAGACTCAAAACTTAACCCATCCTCATGTAATGGCCATTCATTACAGTTCCATCATTGTTGAGTTGTGCAACGAAAGGTGCTAAAATGCAACCTGTGGTCCTGAGTAATTGTAGTAGACTGTTGATCTTTTTGTGGAACCCCAGCTGCACAGAGTGGTGTCTAATTAAAGAGAACTCCACCCAGTCCAAGTCTGTCCTCATGTGACATAGTTCAGGTGCAAAGGCTTAAAAGGGTAGTTTATGTCCATAATCCTGCTATAAATCTTAGTATACTGTTAATGTTGTGTTAACACTTGTGTGTTAGTACTTAAGTATACACTGAGGAGCCATAACATTAAAACCATTTGACCAACGTTGTGCAGATCTCCCATGTGCTGACAAAACGGCTCAGTTGTCATGGGCATGAACCAGACATCTGAAAGTGTGCTGTGACATCTGACAACAAGCTGTTAGCAGCAGATCCTTCAAGGCATGTAAATTGTCAAAAGGTCAGGCCTTGATGCATTGTGCCCGATTGTCCGGCAAATCCTACAAATGTTCTTTCGGACTAAAACCTGGGAAATTTGGGGTCATTCCAATTTCAAGTCAACACCTCTTTTTCAATCCTAAAAAAGGTTTGCAGTATATCAGAGTGCTTTCTTCTGCTGAAAGAGGAAATACCATTGCCGTTATTGGTGTACTTTGTCTGCAACAATGTAATGTAAAATTAACTTTATAATTTTTTTCACTTTTTCCTTAATTTAAGGACACACACAGTCCATAAAAACAATACACCAAGCAAAAACTAACAAACAAACAGTAATCACAAAAGAAAAAAGGGGAGGAGCAATAATCCACAATATCACATATTTACATACAAACTAAAACAATACAAACTAATACTGTAGAAAAACCTGACAGAGCTTAGTGCAGCATTTGTCAGTGTTGAAATTATACTGTTTACAGAATCTGATAACCTACACATACACCTGTACATGAGATTATGTAACACGGCAGAGCAGGTTGGCACACCAACAATGGCAAACATTTGGCTTGCACTACTCCTTCTTGGAACCTCAAGCAACAGCCTCAATCCATCATTATTGTCAGAGAACCACCAGCCATGCCTTCCTCTGGCACTCAGCCCACTCGCTTAGCCTCTCCCTCCTACTAATCACCCACACCTGTTTCCAATTATATGCTAACTTAAGTTTCTGCATGCTGCTCCTTCTGTAAAGCTGCCATAGATGGGCAATACACATAGGGTTGCTGTATGCTCTATAAAGTACAGTCTTTACAGATCTTGAGCTCATATTAAGTTTCCTATTCAGCATATTTGCTTATGCATATATCATATGAAGCTGTCTGTAGATGTCCCTATCATCATACAAGTCATCAGTTATATTATGTCCTAAGTATTTAACCTCATCACATAACATCCACATGAATGCTAGGACCTCATTTAGAGCATCACAGCAGCCTCTGCCTGCTTGCTTTCTTCCTATGGGTCCTGGCATCTCTTTCCCGGCTTTGTGCCTAGCTGTTCACAAAGTGTGATTCATTAGACCAAGCCACCTTCATCCATTGCTTTATGGATTCAATTCAATTCAATTCATTTTTATTTGTATAGCGCTTTTAACAATGAATATTGTCTCAAAGCAGCTTTACACAGATAATGTGGTGATTAAAAGTAAATATGTTCTTTATAAGTAAGTTTGTCCCTGATGAGCAAGCCGGTGGCGACTGTGACAAGGAAAAACATAAGGAAGAAACCTTGAGAGGAACCAGACGCAAAAGGGAACCCATCCTGATCTGGGTTGCACCGAATGTCCATTTAGAGCAGATATACAATGTTGCGGGGTACAGTGATGATGATCAGAAGCAAAAAGTAGTCCTGAATGTAGGAGACTGTTGACATTAACTACAGTCCAAATCCATCCTCAAAGCTCCCGTTCTTACTCCGGAATTTCATGGAACCACCCAAGGTGTTGATGAGAAACCGTCCCAAGCTGCACAGAGTGGCCTCCAGTCGAAGAGAACACTATCCAGAGGCAGGCCTGGACGAAGTGGGAAGATCCACGGAGGGGAGAAGGGCAGGAACAGTGGTCACTGGAGCCTCAGGAGCAAGTTTAACTCGACCGAGAGAGAGAGAGAGAGAGAGAGAGAGAGTAGACAGGAAGAAAAGGATATGAATTATTAAGTGTCCTTATTGTTGTATAAAAGTTAAGGTCACTATGCAGTTTGGACTCTGGCAAGACTCGCTATGGCAGCATAACTACAAGGGAGAACCAGAAGGTAACACAGACATGAGGGATCTCTGGGAAAGATACGACCCACCACACCACCGTCAACGAACCCGAGTGAATGTGTGAAGGTGAGGGGACGACAGCATACAAATATCCCAGTTCACCAAACATTCTATATCCATGTTCCCTCCAGATCTGCGCCTTTACCTAAGAAAAAAATGTACTGATCAAAGGCTTGACTAAATAAATGTGTTTTCAACCTTGACTTGAACACTAAGACTGTGTCTGAGTCCTGAACACTGATTGGAAGGCTGTTCCATAACTGTGGGCTTTATAAGAGAAAGATTTGCCCCCTGCTGTAGTTTTCGTTATTTGAGGAACCAACAGATAGCCTGCACCTTTTGATCTAAGTAGGCGTGGAGGATCATACTGGTAAAGAAGTTCACTCAGATACTGCGGTGCGAGATTGTTAGGTGCTTTATATGTCAGTAGTAGTATTTTATAATCAATGAGAGATTTGGGAATGGATCTGTTCTGATACTCCCAGGTGCTTTAATTTTTTATTTTATTTGTATTGCGCTTTTAACAATGGACATTGTCTTAAAGCAGCTTTACACAAAAAACGCGTTAATAAAGATTGAATATGATTGTTTGTTATCTTTGTAAGTTTGCTCAGAATGAGCAAGCTGGTGGTGACTATGGCAAGGACAAACTCCTAGCTTTCAATGGTGGTTAAAAGTCAGCATGAATATTCTGACCAATTTACACTGCTGTGCACTGTGTGTTCTGACACCATCCTATCATATTTACCTTTTAAGAAAAGTAGTTACTGTAGTTGTACTCCAGTAGTTAAAACTGGATCAAACGGGACAAATTAACCTTAATTGAGTCATTTGAGTCTTCTGACAACTTTGTTGCCAGTTCAGTGATTATCCTCCTATTGCCTAATTTTGGGAGGTATTAAACCCCGCATACTATGCACACCCTTCCAAGCCTGCTGTCTTGGAGATGCTCTGTCCCATTCACCACATTTTGGCCATTTTTAAAATCACTCAGATTCTTACACTTGCACATTTTTCTTGCCTCAAACACATCAACTTGATTTGACTTCATTTGCTGTTTAATGGATCCCACAAATTGACAGGTACAACTATAACAAAATACTGAATGTTCCAGTGCCAGTGGTTGCCAGTGGTTTTAAAGGTTTGGCTGACCAATGTAACAGTAAAACTGTACAGTGTTGATACACTATATTGCCAAAAGTTTGGGACATCCGGTCATAAGTACGGTATGTGCTTTTTGAGCATCACATTCCACATTTAGTCCCAATATGTTCTTATAATGTCCTACACTCTTCGGAGATGATGCTCCACTAGATTCATACACAATTCACCCCAAAGGTGTTCAGTAGGTTTGAGATCTGAGCTCTATAGCAGGCCACTCATCAATTTCTTAAATCAATGTAAACCATATCTTAATGGAGCTGGCTTTGTGCACAGGTGCCGTGCCATGCGTAGAACATTTTATTATACCACATTTAAAGACGTTGTTAACAATTGTTCAAAGAAACAGTTTGGAGAAGAACCACATATGGCAGGCAATGTCAGGTGTCCCAATGCTTTTGTCCATATAGCGTATGTACAGTAACCAGGTGTAGTTTTCAAGTGAAAGTCAGAAAAAATATTGAAATAAACCTGAGTGTAGAGTTAAACTATAAGCCAGTGCACTGAAATGAAAGAGTACACTATCCAAAAAAAAAAAAATATGATCCACCATGACACAGATCAGGACAAAGGTGTTGCTTAAGATATATGACAATTCTGGGTGTGGACTGTGTATTTAAAGCTCTCGACCTTTGACCTCTTTGTGTTTGGCAGAAAATTGTGTCCAACTGGACATAGTGGCTTATCTGTGTGTGTGTGTCTGTGTGTGTGTGTGTGTGTGTTTATGTTTCTGTTCTATTTATGTTATTATGCATACATAACTGAGCTTGTCTCCTTCTCTATGTTGGAGGTGTGTGTATGTGTGTGTGTGTGCGTTCCTCTTCTCTTTGACAGGCTCTTGATTAGCAGTGTCTCTTCCTCCACAGCACTGAAATAGCACCACCTCCTTCCACCACCACACACAAAAACACCACACACACACACACACACACACACACACACACACACACACACACACACACAATATACATTTCCTGATAACCCAAATATGCTTGTTGGACTCTCGATAATAAAGTGGCTTTGGTTTTACTCTATACAGACGGAGGTCAAACACACACACACAAGGTGGTATCAAACATTTACAAGACTAACTGTTGCTGTTCTGACCACGTGTGTTACCACGTTTGCGATTTCATTATAGACAGCAAGTTAGGACAAAGGACAAACGTGAAATTCTGAGTAAAACTAAAGCCAAAGAGACGTTTGACATGACATTTGGTAATGCTGCAACAAAACAATCAAAGAGTCTTCAGCGGATGAACATTACTGGAATACGACGAGAGATCAGGAAGAACTTCAACAAGCTTAACCCCTGAAAATGTCTAAAACATTTATTAACTTGTTCATGATGATTGTCGGAGAACAAGCCACATGATGTCACTTTACACTTGCACCCACCGTACCAGATTTGGCTCCTGTGGAATTCGCCCTCTTCCCGAGGAAGTTCAAAGGTAGCCATTTTGCCGCCATTGTGGAGATCCAGTGCGAATCGCAGAAGTACTAGATGTGCTTTGAAAAGAAGACTTTTAGTACATATTCCAGAAGTGGCAGGAATGCTGGTAGCGCTTTATTGCTGTGCGAAGGGTCTATTTTGAAGGTGACGGTGTGTAAACATAGATGAATAAAGTATTTTATTGTGAGCGGAGGCCAGTTTTGAAACCACCTCGTACAATCACACACTTCATAAACACACAGCATTTTCTTTACACCTAGATTGTTTTTGTGTCTATGTAGGAATGTGTGCATTCAACATTTGAATTGCTGTGCATGACTTTGATGTTAACACAAGGTTGCCAGTGCAAAGAAAAATCTGAAACATTCATAAGAAACCTAAACAAAAAAGAAAACATTGCAAGCAAATAAGACAAAAAAAGAATGAACATGGAAGACATGGAGAAGGTAAATGAGAGTGATAGGAGGGCTTGTACTGAGCTGATAGTGAAACACAGCCTGCCTTCTCTTCCAGAAGATATGAGAGTTTGTCTAGATTTTCAGTCTGAAGTAATTCGCATAGACTTTGCATTATAAGTAAAAAATGTGTGTCTTTGATGATTGTGTATTTGCTAATGAGCGAGGAAGTAGAGTCTCCAGTTCTGCGCACAATAATCTGTCTCCATAGCCAGACTGTGATCCGAGGAGAGAAAAGGGACAGGAACAGTGGTCAATGTGGTGCCTCAGGAGTCTAATCTAGATGTAACAAAAAGCATGAACTAGTTTTTCTGCATCCTGAAATGACATCATATTTCTAATTTTAGCAATATTTCTAAGGTGAAAGAATGCTATCCTGATGTTGTTATTCACATATTCATATGATGTTGAGTTTCAAAGGAAAGACTAGTCAATAATCACACCAAGGTCTTTGACTGCTGCCAAGTAATCTGAGTAAAAGTTTACTTCTATCTGCATGTGATCCTAGCAAAAGTACCTCTGTCTTATACAAGTTGAGCAGAAGAAAGTTATCGAGCATCCACTGTTTAATGTCCTTTACACACTCCTCAACATTTTTAGCTGATCTCTCTCATCTGAATTTGCTAAAACAAACATCACTATAGCAATGTAAGCGAATACCATGTTTATGTATAATTTTACCCAGAGGCAGCATATATAAAGAGAAAAGCAGTGGGCCTAAAACAGATCCTTGCGGAACACCAAACTTTACCTCAGAGAATGTGACGAACCCACCATTCACTGTACATCAACAAACTGATAGCGATCAGTCAAACAAGACCAAAGCCAGAAGAGAGATGCTCCCTTTATTCTAACAGCATTTTCTAGTCTAGCAAGGAGAATAGTATGATCATCTTCTTGTTTTGGCTGCTCCCATTAGGGGTCGCCACAGCAGATCATCCGTCTCCATACTACTCTGTCTTCTACATCTGCTTCTTTCAAACCGACTACCTGCATGCCTTCCTTCACCACATTCAATTCAATTCAATTCAATTCATTTTTATTTGTATAGCGCTTTTAACAATGAACATTGTCTCAAAGCAGCTTTACACAGATAATGTGGTGATTAAACATAAATATGTTCTTTGTAAGTATGTTTGTCCCTGATGAGCAACTGTGGCAAGGAAAAACTCCCCGAGATGGCATAAGGAAGAAACCTTGAGAGGAACCAGACTCAAGAGGGAACCCATCCTCATCTGGGTTACACCAAATGTCCATTTGAAGCAGATATACAATGTTGTGGGGTACAGTGATGATGATCAGAAGCAAACTGCACTCCCGAGTCAGTGCAGCAGACCGCCGACACCAACTACAGTCCAATCCGTCCTCAAAGCACCCGTTCTACTCCGGAATTAAGAGACCGTCCGAGCTGCACAGAAGTGTGAAGATCCAAGGAGGAGAGGGCAGGAACACTGGTCACTGGAGCCTCAGGAGCATGTTTAACTCGACCGAAAGAGAGAGAGAGAGAGAGAGAGAGGGTGACGGGAAGAGAAGGATATGGATTATTAAGTGTAACTATTGGTGTACGAAAGTTAATGTCACTGTGCAGTTTGGACTCCGGCAAGACTCGCTATGGCAGCATAACTAAAAGGGAGAACCAGAAGGTAACACATCCATGTACCTCCTTTTTGGCCTTCCTCTTTTCCTCCTTTCAGGTGGCTCCATCCTCAGCATTCTTCTACTAAAATATCCCATGTCCCTCCTCTGCACATGTCCAGACTATCTTAATCACTCCTCCCTCACCTTGTCTCCAAAACGTCCTACATGCGCTGTCCCTTGAATAAACTATTTTCTAATCCTGTCCTTCCTCATCACTCCCAATAAAAATCTCAGCATCTTCAGCTCTGCTACCTCCAGCTCCACCTCCTGTCTTTTAGTCAAAGCCACTGTCTCTAAACCATACAATATAGCAGGTCTCACCACAGTCCTATTAACTAGTGCCATCTCTGTGCTATTATGAGGCCTAAATTCTGACTGATACATTTCAAAAATGTTATTCATAAGCAGATGTGAGCATAAATGCTGTGCTACAACCTTTTCTAAAATTTTGGATATAAAGGGGAGATTTGATATTGGTCTGTAGTTGGACAGCGGACATGGGTCAAGGTCAGGTTTCTTAATTAGGGGTTTGCTAACTGCCAGTTTGAAGGATTTTATTATTTTTAAAACAGGCTCAATTACCTCTGGAATTATCTGTTTGAGAAAACTTGTAGGCAAGGGATTGAGAATGCAGGTTGATGATTTTGATAAGGAAATTAATTAAATTGTCATTCTCATGAATAGGAGTAAAGCTTTGTAATTGATTGTCTGCTATAATTACACTGCTGTCTACAGGGTTACTTGTAAAATAATTTGGATTTATATTAACCGTCTGGATTTCTTGCCTGATGTTTTTAAAAAGTTCATGAAATCATTAATACCTATTGATGGTATGCATGTTAGTGCATTGCTTTTATTTCCTGTTAATTTTGCTACCGTGCTGAAAAAAAAAATATCTAGGATTATGCTTGTTATTTTCTATGAGGGTGTAGAAATATACTGATCTGGCAGCACTAAGAGATTTCCTATAATTTAGGAGGCTCTCTTTCCATGCTATTTAAAATATTGTCAATTTAGTTTGACGCCATTTACGTTCGAATTTACGAGTGATCTGTTTTAAGGATGATCTTTATAACATGGTGCTAATTTTTTCTTCCTGATCATTTCAGTTTTAAGGGGAGCTACATTATCTAGAGTGTGATGTAACGTTGATTCTAGGCATTCAGTAGCCCAGTCGAGCACTGCGGGGTCAGACGGAGATCAAATTAATGTCGACAACTCTGGAAGATTATCGATAAAACTCGCTGCAGTAGTTTATATGAATGTGCGCTTAACACAGTAACGAGGCAAGGTACTAATTCAATGACTAAGGCAGATTTTAAAAGAGATATAAGGTAATGATTTGAAATAGCTTTAGACTGTGGAACTATGACTATATTATTTTATATCAAATCCAACTGTTAATATTAAATAAAGAGTGTGCCCACCACGATGAGTGGGTCCTATAACATTTTGAATAAATCATACTAAATCTAGAATGGACACAACTGCTGTTGGTAAGGAGTCTTCCTGTACCACTCTGTGCAGCTCGGGACGGTTTCTCATCAACGCCTTGGGTGGTTCCCTGAAATTCTGGAGTAAGAAGGGGCGCTTTGAAAATGGATTGGACTGTAGTTAATGTCAACAGTCTCCTACACTGACTCAGGACTACTTTTAGCCTCTGATCATTATCACTGTACCCTGCAACATTGTATATCTGCTATTAATGGACATTCAGTGCAATCCAGATGAGGATGGGTTCCTTCTTGAATCTGGTTCCTCTAAAGGTTTCTTCCTTATGCCATCTTGGGGAGTTTTTCCTTACCACAATCGCCACCAGCTTGCTTATCAGGGACACATTTACTTATAAAGAACATATTCACTTTTAATCACCACATTATCTGTGTAAAGCTGCTTTGAGACAATGTTCATTGTTAAAAACGCTATACAAATAAAAATTAATTGAATTGAATTATCAAAATGAATATTAAAGTCACCAACAATTAATTCTTTGTTTAAAGATTTCTGATGAAATCTGCAAATTCTATGAGAAAATCAGAGTGATACATTGTTAGCAAATAGCCTTAACTAACCCCTAAATAACATTTTTTAAGCCAAGTATCACTTAACCTGCACTTTCCTATAAATCCATTTTATGCCTGTTGTACATTTTAAGAGAGATTCGCTCTAATAACAGAAAGCTGATTAGCTGTTGCATATTGGTCTTATTTGAAGTCATAATACAATGAATTGTATTTGAACTAGTGAAAGAAAGAAATAAAATACCAAGAAAACAACAACAAAAAAATTCTAAAGTGCTATGGGAGCATTTTAATGAGCATCAGACAGATGGACATAAAAAAAAAAAATGAATACCTGTTTAAAATTATTTAAGACCTAAAAGAGTCCTTTTTAAGGCAAAAATGTGTATTTTAAATTTGAGACCCTGTAAAAAACCCTATTAAGGGCTAATTTCTGGAGGTGTTCTGCTCGGTGTATAAAGGCAAAGTGGTGGCAGGTTTCTGAGGCTGTGTCTGTCAGGTGAATCAGAATTTGGTTGTTTATTTTTTTAATGTTAGCTCTTAGTGCTGGTCCCAAGCCCGGATAAATAGGGAGGGTTGCGTTATGAAGGGCATCCAGCGTAAAACATGTTTCATATCAAATATGCGGATCATGAATCAGAATTTCATACCAGATCGGTCAAGCCCGGGTTATTAATGACCGCTACAGGTGTTGTTAGTCAACAGCGTACCGGTGGAAATTGGGCTACTGTTGGCCAAAAGAGGAGAAGGAGAGGGGGAAGACGTCTACAGAGACAGCAGGGAAAGAAGAAGTGTAGGAGAGTGGAGGTTAGGGTGGGCACTTTAAATGTTGGTAATATGACTGGTAAAGGAAGAGAGGTTGCTGATATGATGGAGAGGAGAAAGGTAGACATGATGTGTGTTCAGGAGACCAGGTGAAATGGGAGTAAGGCCAGAAACATTAGAAGTGGGTTTAAACTGTTCTGTTATGGGGTGGATGGAAAGAGAAATGGTGTAGGGGTAATTCTATAAAGAGTACAGTGGTGGAAGTGAAGATAGTTTCTGATATGGTGATGAATGTAAAGCTGGAAGTTGAAGGGGTGATGATAAATGTCATCAGTGCTTATGCTCCACAAGTGGGTTGTGAGATGGAGCAGAAGGAACAATTCTGGAGTGAGTTAGATAAAGTGGTAGAAGGTGTACCTAGGAATGAACAATTGGTGATTAAAACAGACTTTAATGGGCATGTAGGTGAAGGAAACAGAGGTGATGAGGAGGGAGAGGAATGTGGAAGGGCAGATAGTCATAGATTTTGGTGGAAATGGCAGTGGTGAAAACTTATTTTAAGAAGAAGGAGGAGCATAGAGTGACATATAAGAGTGGAGGAAGTTGCACACAGGTGGACTATGTTATATGTAGGAGATGCAACCTGAAGGAGATTGGAGACCCTAAGGTGTTGGCGGGGGACAGTGTAGCTAGACAGCATTGGATGGTGGTCTGGTTTTGGAGGTGAAGAAAAAGAGGAGGAGACTGGAAGAAGAAAAAGATGGTGGAAACTGAAGGAGTAAGACTGTAGTGTGAGGTTCAGAGAAGAGGTGGAATATGGAAGTGCAGGAAAGCATAAGGAGATAGAGGTTGGCAAAACTGAATTGGGATGGCAAAAGCCAAGGAAAAGGCATATGAGAAGCTGTATGAAAAGTTGGACACTAAGGAAGGAGAAAAGGATTTATACCGGTTGGCCAGGCAGAGGGACCGAGCTGGGAGCGATGTGTTACAAGTAAGAGCAATTAAGGATAGAGATGGAAATGTGTTGACTAGTGAGGAGAGTGTTTTGAGCATTTTGAGCAGCTGATGAATGAGGAAAATGAGAGAGAGAGAAAGTTGGATGGTGTGGAGATGGTGAATCAGGAAGTCGATAGGATTAGAAAGTAGGATGTGAGAGCATCGATTAAGAGGATGAAGAGTGGGAAGTCGAGTTGGACCAGATGACATACTGGTAGAAGCATGGAGATGTTCAGGAGAGATGGCAGTGGAGTTTTTACCCAGTTTGTTCTAAAAGATTTTTGAAGGTGAAAGGATGCCTGAGGAATGGAGAAGGAGTGTGCTGGTACAGTGGAACCCCGTTGTACGAGCATAATTCGTTCTTGAAAATTGCTCGTGTGTCCATTTGCTCGTATGTTCGAACTAATTTTCCCCATAGGAATGAATGTAAAAGTGATTTAATCCGTTCCGAGATGTCATTCGATCGATTATTTCTGCACTTAAAAAGTATTTGTAGCCTATTTTTAAAAACAAATACACCGCAAATTACCATAATATAAACATAATTTAACACTTACTCATGTGGTAGTGGTTGATTGCGAGTGTAAGACGCACACCACGCTCGTAACCTCCTCGGTTTCCATGGTCATTCTATTTACTATTGTTTTCACAGCACCATCACTGGTTTTCTTGGGAGACATTTTTCAAGATTTCTAGTGAAATAAAAATATAAAACTACAAAAAGTTACTGTGGGAGAGCGTATGAATATGGGAGTCACTTTTATTTGTTGTTTTTTTGTGTCGATCTACTTAGTGCCCCATGCAGCACGTCTCTCGCACACACACACACGCTCTCCTCCTTAAATGCACCCTCCGATCACTTGAACTAAGCGTCATTAACTAAGCGACTGATGCGACCCTCCGCCGAAAAGGGGGAACCGGCAGCGTGGGTTTGCTTGAGCCTTCTAAATTTGCTCGTGAAACAGGGTAAAATTTTGCGAGCGAGTTTGCTCGTATCTCCTTTTGCTCGTACAATAGGTACAACGGGGTTTCACTGTACCGATCTTTAAGAATAAGGGAGATGTGCAGACCTGCGGATGGGTTCCCCTTTTGAGTCTGGTTCCTCTCAAGGTTTCTTCCTCATTACATCTAAGGAAGTTTTTCCTTGCCACAGTCGCCATGGCTTGCTCATCAGGGATAAATGCACACCATTCACCTTGACTGTTGATTTCTGTAAAGCTGCTTTGAGACAATGTCTGTTGTGAAAAGTGCTATAGAAATAAACTTGACTTGACTTGACCTGCAGTAACTCCAAGGGAATAGAGTTGATCAGTCACATCATGAAGTTATGGGAAAGAGTAGTGGAAGCCAGGCTGAGAGAAGAGGTGACCATCTGTGAGCAACAGTATGGTTTCATGCCAAGGAAGAGCACCACAGAGGCATATTTGCTTTGAGAATGTTAATGGAGAACAATAGAGAGGGTCAGAAGGAGTTGCATTGTGTGTTGGTGGATTTAGAGAAAGCGTACGACAGGTTGCTGAGAGAGGAGTTGTGGTACTGTATGAGGAAGTCAGGTGTGTCAGAGAAGTATGTGAGGGTGGTGCAGGACATGTATGAGGACAGTGTGACAGCAGTGAAGTTCAAGGTGGAGGTTGGACTGCATAAACGATCAGCTTTGAATCGAGTCCACTCCCTTTCATGTTTGCAGTGGTGATGGACAGGTTGACGGACGAGGTCAGACAGGAGTCTCAGTGGACTATAATGTTTGCAGATGATATTGTGATTCGTGGCAAAAGTAGGAAGCAGTTTGAGAAGAGCCTGGAGGGGTGGAGGTACACGCTGTAGAAAAGGGGAATGAAAGTCAGTAGGACTAAGACAGAGTACATGTGTGTGAATGAGAGAGAGAGCAGTGGAGTGGTGCAGTTGCAGGGAGAAGAGGTGGAGAAGGTGGAGGAGTTTAGGTACGTGAGGTCAACAGTGCAAAGTAATAGTGTGTTAGAGAAGTGAAGAAAAGAGTGCAGGCAGGGTGGAGTGGGTGGAGAAGAGTGATAGCAGGAGTAATGTGTGATAGAAGAGTATCTGTGAGAGTGAAAGGGAAAGTTTATAGGACTGAGGTGAGTCCGTGAATAATATTACCAGGATCGCCTTCTTTCACCTTAGAAATATTGCTAAAATTAGAAATATGATGTCGTTACAGGATGCAGAAAAACTAGTTCATGCTTTTGTTACTTCTAGATTAGACTACTGTAACGCTTTACTGTCTGGGTGTTCAGGTAAGTGCATAAATAAGCTTCAGTTAGTTCAGAATGCAGCAGCAAGAGTCTTCACTAGATCTAGGAAATATGACCACATCACCCATGTTTTAATCAGTCTACACTGGCTCCCAATCAAATCTCGCATTGATTATAAAATATTACTATTGACGTATAAAGCACTTAATGGTCTCGCACCGCAGTATCTGAGTAAACTTCTGTACCAGTATGATCCTCCACGCCTACTTAGATCAAAAGGTGCTGGCTATCTGTTGGTTCCTCAAATAATGAAGACTACAGCAAGGGGCAGATCTTTCTCTTATAAAGCAACACAGTTATGGAACAGCCTTCCAACCAGTGTTCGGGACTCGGACACAGTCTCAGTGTTCAAGTCGAGGTTGAAAACTTATTTATTTAGTCAAGCCTTTTATCAGTAGGTTTTTCTTAGGTAAAGGCTCAGATCTGGAGGGAGCATGGATATAGAGTGTTTGGTGAAGTGGTATATTTGTATGCTGTCGTCCCCTCACATTCACACGTTCACTCGGGTTTGTTGACGGTGTTGTGGTGGGTCGTCTTTTATCCCAGAGATCCCTCATGTCTGTGTTACCTTCTGGTTCTCCCTTTTAGTTATGCTGCCATAGCGAGTCTTGCCGGAGTCCAAACTGCACAGTGACATTAACTTTCATACACCAATGGATTGGACTGTAGTTGATTACATATTCTCATTTCCAATCATTTACAAAATGAACTCTGATCGACTGCTTCCTTGAACTGTATTTATATTTTCTGTCAAGTGTTCAGCTCTTTTTCTTTGTAATAAGAACTTGTAATTGTAAGGACTTTTTTTTATAGTATTCTAAGGTCTTGTCTTAGAATATGACATTCTTTATCAAACTTGTCAAGCTTGCCAATTCAAACTTGTTAATTCTGTTCAGTGCTTTGCTGGCCACTGTAGAAAAAATGAAATTAGCTGTTCTGTTGATGAATTAATGTTTTTTTTTTTTTCCAATTTCTTTGCAAAGAAACATGCCTAACATGTTCTGGACATTAACAGTAGAGTGCAGCTTCATATTTGACAGGACTGTTTTTTATTCAAATCAAAGAGAACTCTTGAGACAGAGGCTTATATAGTTATATAGTTTTTGCATGGTTTCTATTTCTTTATTCATGCCTTCAAATCTATTTGTATTATTGTTAAATATGTTACAACACTTTGGGCTGATGCAAACTTTGTTTGTACAATTATCAGATCTCAAACTGGGTCAGTCTTGTTGGTGCTGATATTAAGCATGTTTTGAGTCCAATTGTTTCTGTACTGATAAAACTCATTGCAGCCTGTGTAGAAAGGGTTAAGTTAAAAAATTTTGAAAATCCAGTGTGAACAATATATGCTGTCTTATGACACTGATGTGTTGGTGTGGAACATTGGTGGCTTTGTGGTAAGAGCTTGACACCACGATTTAACTTGTGTGTGTACATGTGTGCACGCATGCATAGTCTTTGTAGAAGTGTGTTGATATTCAGTGCTGTGTGGAAGAAGTTAAAGGTTGTGATCCATCACAGCAGTCAGCTTAGCACACCTGTTGCTGTGGACTTTAATTGACAATAGTTATACAATGAAAAAGCTGGTTCATGTGTTAGTTCACTAGGGGGTGCTTTTAAAATTTTTATTTTGGTTTTGTTCGCATCATTTTAAAAGACAAAAGTCCTACGAGACTTGTTGCAAAGTGTGGGACTTGGTGGCTTTGTGCTAAAAGCCTTGCCTCTAAACTCTGAGGTTGCTGGTTCAAAGCTGGCTTGTCCCCATGTTCGGTGGAGGTGTTAAGAAAAGTGAGTGCGGTGGAACCTTTTTGTTTTTGATGCATAACCCCCTGTACATGTTTCCACAGATTTTTGGGGGGCAGACGCCCGGATATTGCCTCCCCCCAGTCTGGTTTACACCCTCCGACACCATCCTTCAATACCAGCCACCATGCTCTGATTGGGAATCCTGAACCTTTCACGCAACTATATCCAGAACCTTCAGTCATATATTGGAGACCTGCCTGGGGTTTGAACCAGTAACCTCTCAATCCAGAGGCAAAGCTCATCCAATTGAGCCACAGGATCTCTTGTTCAATCTGTATGTTGTTTTAAAGAGCTTTCTATCTTTTCTTTCTGTAATTACAAAGGAATTAAAAGAAAGGTTGCGGTTAGATTTGAACCTGAGATGTCAGTCAGCAAGGGCCATGAAGCTAACCACTACACCACACTAGAACGAGTTTTGGTCTTGTATACTGGTATCTTTGTCTCAAATGGCTTAACAAACAAAAAAGTAAAGGCAAGATTTTGACCAGGTATGAGATACCTTTCGACTGAAAAAATGTCTCATGCATAAGGAATAAGAACTAGTGGTTCGATTCCAACCAGGGATTACCTTACTTTAAAGCCATGATGCTAACCACTAGACAACTGCATGCCTGCAGTGCAAAAAATGCAACTGAAAGTATGATTTGAACCTGGGATCCCACACATAAGAACCCAGGATGCTAACCACTAGACCACTGCAGGTCTTGTACAGCCATTGCTTTTTGGGCTTTTGTCTTAACAAATCTGTTAACAAAAATGCAACTAAAGGAATGGTTTGAAACAGGGATCCCCTACATTAGAAACCATTAAACTAACCACTATGCAACTAGAGAACTGGCTAAGTCCTTGCTTATTGGACTTTTGTCATAACAAAATGGATTAATCTTTTACAACTAAAGGGTAGATTTGAACCACAAATCCCTTACATAAGAAACCCGGATGCTAACCATTATACCACTGCAGAACAACAAAAGCAAGAGGTAAGAGTCCAATCAGGGATATTTTACATCAGAAACCATGGGACGAACTTCTAGCCTACCAGCAAAGGGCTTGCTTATTGGGCTTCTGTCTTTTACAAAAAGGCTCACATATTAAGGAGAACTAAAGGCAAGAGTTGAACCATGGCCCACCTGCATTAAAACCCATGATGCTAACCACTAGACCACTGCAGAACCAGACAAGTTCTTGATTATTAGGCTTTTGTCTTGAAAAATGGCTCACAAATGTAGGAAAACTAGAGGTAAATTTTCAAACAGCGATAGTCTACATCAGAATCCATGATGCTAACCACTGAATCACTGCAGAACTCAGACAACCCCTGCTTATTGGACTTTGGTCTAAAAAAAAGGCTCACATAGAAAGAAAACTAAAAGCAAGGTTTGAAACAGGGAACCCCAACATAAGAACCTATAATGCTAACCACTAGACCAACGCAGAACCAGGTGGGGACTTGAACCACTGCAGAACTACATTCTTTGCTTATTGTAATTTAGTCTTAAAAAAAAATTCTCACATACAAGAAAAGCTAGAGGTAAGGTTTGAACAAGAAAACTTCCACATAAGAGACTATGATGCTAAACACTAGACCACTGCAGAACCAACCAACTGCTTGATTATTTGGCTTCTCAAGTATTAAAGAAATCTAAGTTAGGATTTACAGCAGGGATACCCTACATCAGAAACCAAACCTTTAGCCCAATGCTTATTGGGCTTCTGTTTTAAGAAATGGCTTAAAAGAACTTCAATATAAGGTAAGTTTTGAAACAGGGCTCTCCTACATCAGGAAACCATGATGCTTACCACTACACCACTGGAGAGCCAGTAAACTGCTTGCTTATTGGACTTATGTTTTTAAAAATGGCTCACGTATTAAGGAAAACTAAAAGTTAGATATGAACCACATAATAATACTATACACTATACTAATACACTAATAAATAATACTACCCCATGATACTAATCACTAAACCAATGCAGAACCATGTAGGGGCTTGCTTTTTGGGCTCTTGTCTTAAAAATGGACTAAAAGGAAGATTTAAACCATACATTTTCTACAGCAGATCCTATTAGACTAACCACTACACTACTGCATGATTTGCACTTGCTTTTGTCTTGAAAAATGGCTCACATACAGGTATAAGGGAAAATAAAGGTAAGCTTTGATCCAGGAATCGCCTACATTAACAGGTCATGATGTTAACCACTAGGCCTCTGCAGACCTAAACTAGCGCCTGCTTATTGGGCTTCTGTCTTAACAAATGACAACAAATTTATAACTAAAGGTGAGTATTCATTCACAGATCCTCTACATAAAAATCTGTAAAGCTAACCACTAGACCACTGCAGGGATTTGCTAAGCTCTTGCTTCGTGGCTTTTGTCTTAAAAAATGACCCATTATGCAATCCACTAAACACCTGCAGGATTATCTTTGCTCTTGCTTACAGCGTTTCTGTCTTAACAAATATTTTAAAAGAACTGATCTGTTAAAACCAGGAAAAACCTAGACCAGAACCCATAACATTAGCCGTTACAATACATAAAGAAAACTAGAGGTAAGATTTAAACCAGGGATTACTTATATTTGAACCTATGATGTTACCCACTAGACCACTACAGACGTCAGTTGGTTATTGGACCTTTGTCATAAACAATAGCTCACAAAATGGATTAATACACTTCAAGCAAAGGGTAGATTTTAACCAGTGATCCCCAACATACAAAACCAAGCTGCTAACCACTACACTAATGCAGAACTAGAGTAGAAGTTGCTTATTGTGCTTTAGTCATAATTAAAAGGCTCATGAAGCGCAAAATCTAGAAGCAAGGTCTGAACCAGGGAAACCCAACTAAAAACTCATTATCAAACCACTAGACCACTGAAGGATTGGCTTTGCCCTTGTTTACTGGTCTTCTGTCTTAACAAATGGCTTAACAAAATTACAACCAAGGTAAGATTTAAACCAGGGACAGCCTACACGACACTCACCACTATTCCACAGCAGAAAAGGGTTTGTAATTGAAGTCCAGAACATGGACTTGAAACATATCTCATATTAAGGAATATTAACCGCACAATTCAATCTTGGGATCACATACAAAATAATTCACAATACTAACCACTAGTCCACATACAGGCCTTGCCTACCACATACCACATGCTTATGGGCCTTAACAAATTACTTATCAAACCTATACAATTAAAGAGTTTAACCATGGATCTCCTACACACAATCCATAAAGCTAACCATTGCACCACTACAACGATGGCGATTCCCATGGTTACTGGACTTAGGGAAAACTAAAGGCAAGATTTGAACTAGGAATCTCCTACATGATAATTCATAATGCTAACCACTAGACCACTGCATAACTAGCACAACCCTTGCCTACTGGGCTTTTGTCTTAAGAATGGCTCAAGTATAAGGAACTATGCAAAAATAAAGGCAAGCTGTGAACCAGGAACCATACACATTAGAACCTATTATGCTACCTACTAGACCACTGATTGCTTATTGGGATCTGTCTTTACAAATGTACAACTTTATATATGAATTGAACCAGGGATAGTCTACATAACACCCAGCACTCTAACCACTGCCAGACCAGCATGAAGTTTGAACCAGGGATCCCCTACATAAGAACCCATAATGCTAAATACAAGCCCACTGCAGAGCTGCTTAACAACAAATAGCTTAACAACCTTATAAATAAACAAATAAAGGTAAGATTTAAACCTAGGATGTCCAACAGCCCAAACCATCTGACTAATCATTTCACCACTGCTACATTACAAACCTACTGCTTTTTGTGCCTATGGGCTTTAGAAATTGCTCACATATAAGGCTTTTAATTGTTTGACCTTCAACCAAATCAAATTGACTGAGATCAGGAAAACATACACAAGATATAACCCAGCAATCTCTCAATCGAAAGACAAACCTTATACAATTGTGCAACAAGATATCTGGCTAAACGTTTCGATTTTAAGAGCCTTTCACTTTTTATATCTGTAACTACTAAAGTGAAGGTAAAGGTCATGTTTGAACCAGGGATGCCATGCATCAAAATCCATGATGCATATGTGAAAAATAAATGTCTAATATTTGTTATTTTGCAAAGGAACATTGTTTCCAGGAATGGACATTTTTCCATTACCTTCCCTGTAAAATTTGTTACAGGCTTTCGCAGAACATTACTCATGTGTCTTGCTCAGACCATCTGGCTGTTTATTCTTTATTAAAGACCCTGACCTATCCCTTATTATATAATTTTTTTTCTGCTTTCACCTCATGTATATTTAGAAAGTTCTCTGTAGACACTGGAAACAAATTCTGGTGCTTGAGTGCGATTTTTGTAATGAACCAAAAAGTAGTTTTGGATAAAAATCTCACTGAGGTTCTTCTGAAGGTTTTTCTTTCCTTTTTTTTCTTATTTATTGTGTGGTGAAGCATAGGAAAGAAAGTGTATAGAATCTTTTGTGCTGTCTTTCGGAACAATGAAAAGCTCTGGGCTTATTGTTCAGTTGTTTATATTTTTCAGTAGCTACAGTGAATCTAATAAGAAAAGTATGTAATTACCAGAGTGAGGTTAATTGTAACCCTTTTTTTATTTATACCCAACACTGTGCGAAGACAAATAGAACTGTGCTGTAGTCCCAATATCTGAAAGTAATGTTCATTGATTATGAATTGGTATACACTATGTTCAAGTAGTCTTTCAGACCAATGGAAATAAAATCCTGTAGTTCAATGACATATTTTTTGTGTTCTTAAACATGTAGCAGAGCCACATTCTATGTATTTTTCCAATCAAATGCACACAATGCCAAAGTTTGTTTCAATTGTTTATTGATGATGGGAAAGTGGTTTCTTTATTTTGTAAATCACTTCAGAGTCCATGATTTCTTAAAAGTGTCTCATAGTGACTAAATTATTTGTACCTATAAGCTAATAATTTAACATTAAATAATGTTATTTGTTTATGTGGACCTTTGCGAACAAGAAAGGAATTGAATACCTGTGCTTTATTTACAGAATTCAAACAAATACCATAGAACTTGTCAAATATTCACAATTTAAGACAATGTGCTACCTGTTTTTCTTTCAGGGAAACGAGTTAAAAATCTGACCTTCATCACTGTGGCATTTTCACATGCATTTTTGATACCGCGGTACTCTGTTAATGCTAAATAAAGTGTCTAGTATGCCTTCAAATAAGTCTACACATTTGTTTAATTGACATTGACATTTAATTTCCATTGTTTTCATGTTGTGCACTGTGGTGTTTCATGCAATGGGATTCAGTGTATGGTGTTTTCTTGTTTGTGTTTGGAAAAAGATGGGGGGTTTGCTTTTCAAGAATTTTGCTCTAAACGTATGATTAGAACATCACTCGCTCCATCTCTTTTTATCCTCATATCCAGCCTTACACTCTCTCTTTTTCTTTCAAAAATTTTCATAAGTCTTCTTAAATCTTCTTCCTCTGACCAAGGAATGCTTTGTCAATGCCGTTCATCTTCTTCTTCATCTGTTCTTCACATCAGCACTACCTCTCTTTTTTGTCCTTTTCTTGTTTTAGCTCCTTGACCTTTGCTTAGACAAGTGTGTGAAATTTTACACGTTTAAGAGATGCACCTGGCAAGTAACAGATTAAATAAACATCAGATTAGATAGATGGATGGATGGATGGATGGATGGATGGATGGATGGATGGATGGATGGAGTTTTTTCACCAAACTGTTACCACAGAGCTGGAGGCATATAATTTTACAGTATGTCTTAGATGCGTTATAATATAATTTTGCATTTACCTGAACTTGAAAACCCAAACATGTTCCAGCATTGCAGTGCACCTGTGCTGAAAGCGAGATCCATGAAAAGATTATGTACATGTTTTGGAGAAAAAGATCTTGAGTGGCCTGCTATAGAGCTCTGATCTCAGCCCTACTGAACACCTTTGTGATGAACTGGAATGCTGACTACACTCCAGCTCTCCTCACCTCACCTACATCAGTACCTGACTTTAGTAACACCCTTGTGGCTGATGAACATAAATGTCCACAAGCACACTCCAAACTCTAGTGGAACATCTTCCCAGAAGAGTGGAGGTTTTTATAAGAGCAAATTGGGACTAAATGTGGAATGCGATGCTCAAAAAGCTCATACTATACTTATAACGAGGTGCCTGCAAACATTTGGCAATATAGTGCATTTTAAAATCTATGAGACTAATAATCCATGATGAATAGACACAGGAAAAGTTGGTTCAGTGTCAAATACAGATGTGTCCACAAGTGACCTTTTGTAGATAAACCAGGCACTCTTTCTTTTGTGAAATGTAGCTGGTACATAGAGTCGTTATTTTCCATCATTAAATACCTGCAACTCAAAAAATATTGGCTGTATATGACAGAATAATGGAGAATTGTTCTCTAAATATATGATTAGGACATATTTCCCTTCCATCTCTTTCCAGCCTTTTTTCTCTGAGAATCATCATAAGTCTTCTTAAATCTTCTTTCTTCCACCAAGAAATGCATTGATGCTGTTTCATCTTCCTCTTCTTCATCCACAGCTCCACGACCTTCGCTTGACAGATAAGTGTAAGAATTTTTACATGTTTAAGAGACACACATTTAAATATATATATTTAAATCAGCCATTATTGAAACCAGTAATATAATTTACATGACTATTAAAAAAAGAATAACTGGCATTTATAATATGAAACTAATAATCCATGATGAATTATTCATAGACACAAGAAATGTTGCATTCTATAGATACTGGTGATATAGAGTCGCCAGTTTCCATCATCAGGTACATGAAACTTAATATTGGCTGAATGGTGATGGTAAAGTTTACGGTTATTCATTTATTGGTCGAAAAACATTGACCTGAAATGTAAATGCACGCTCATCCCTTTTGTCCCTTTTCCTAGTAATTTATTTAATTTGTATAGACATCTGTCACATAAAGCAATTTAATGTTTAGTTTCGTTTAACAAAAAAAAAAAAAAAAAACAGCTTTCAGGTTATTTAAATCTATGTGGCCCTCACCAGATGAAGGCAGCACATGACCAAAGGCATGTGTGACATTACTTTTGTTTATTGAGAATATAAAAACGTAAAAAAAAAAAAAAAAAACGATGAATAACGTTTTTAATTATTAACATGCAGAATAAACATGTAAACATTAGAAGCCCTGCTTCCTAAAACTAGTCAATTTTAACATTCAGAACAAAGAAGGTGGAAAATTTTACATTAAGTTTTGCTGTTTCAAATAATTCAAATCAAAGTATCAAATCACCATTATATCATGTTACTTTTGGGATCATTACATACCCCAAAGATTTTAGGCTGAGCCAGTGATTTTGTGACAATATACTGCAAGTAAGTCACATAACTGAAGAAATTGTTTGTGCATTGAAACCCAGTGATTCCATAATTTCTCTTGTTAGCATGCGTCTCAAATTTGACCAAATTGAAGCAAATAGGCAGGCTTAATCCACCTAGGCTCTGATTTAAACAATTCCTCAGCAGCCATTTTTGAAGGTAGTTTTTATCCAGGTTCAGGATTCTAATCATCATTATTTCACACACTAACAGGCTTATTCAAAATCCACACCAAATCTCTCTTTTTTCCTTTTGCAACCAGGTGCTTTTTTATCTTTTTCATTCAGGCTAGTTTGCATATACAGGACTTTAAATAGCTCCATTCCCCATCACACGCAAGCACCTGCACACACACAGTTTAGAGGGTATACAGTAATGAGATAGCAAAGTCACACAGCTAGCAAGCCTTTTAAACAAACTAGCATAGCTGCTGGGTGCAAGCCACTGGCTTTCTGAAAAGATTCATAAAAAAAAAAAAAAAAAAAAAAAAAAAAAAAAATGTAGCAACAAAACTGCACTTCAATTGATACACAGCAAAGTTTTTTCTCAAGAACTTAAAACAGCCATTAATTTACCTACAAATTGTGCCTTCAGGCAGCACATTCGTCTATTAAACTAATTTCACTGCTCGCATTCTTTGTAACTTATTTAATTCTCTGTAGTCACTTATTTCTTTTAATATTTTGACATTTATGTACTGTCAGCAATTTTGCCTCTCAAACACTTAATAATTTATCTTTAAATTATGTACTATTTTTGTAATTTATATACAAGGGTCTAAAAAATAGGAATGATTATATCTATTTGAGCTCATAATAAACTGCCCAAGAAAAAGATTCGCTGTTGTTTAACATGACAAGTTTATGTCTTTGGTTTACTAACATGCATAAATGCAACAAATAGCAACTTTGTGAACATTAAAGACTGGAACAATAGAAAGTTTCCCTCTGTAAAATTTGACCCTGATGTCAGCGGTGAAAAATATTTGAGTAAATGTACTTTTTTAATGTATATAACAAATTATTCAGCTACTTACTTTCTAGTTTTACTAAGATATAAGTAACTTTTACTATCTACTCAACTACATTTATGTTTCAATATTTGTACTTTTTACTCCACTATATTTAAATTGACAGTGACCATTACCAATTACAATAAGCAATAATGATAATAATAAATTGCAATAAGCATTGCAGCTTTACCTGAGGTAGCTTATTTATTCTGCAAAAGTAGCGAGATTGTTGAAAAGGCTGTTGTATTGATCTTGTTCAGTGCAGTGTTCAGGTGTTCAAATAGATTTTTTATTACCTCACAAATTAACTGTTTTTGCCTTTTTATTAACATGTGTTTTGGTGGTCCCCTGGTGGTCTAGTGGTTAAGATGCAGCGCTCTCACCGCGGCGACCTGGGTTCGATCCCCGGTCAGGGAACCATCCCCAGCCACTTTTAGTGCCGTTCCCAAGCCCGGATAAATTGGGGAGGGTTGCGTTAGGAAGGGCATCCAGCGTAAAAACATGTGCCAAATCAAACGTGCGGAGGATCCGCTGTGGCGACCCCTAACGGGAGAAGCCGAAAGAAAGTTTTTATTAACATGTGTTTTGGTCTTTGTGGACTAGAGCATCTTTAAGCAGCAAATGTAAGCCTACTTTCAGTATGAGTAAAATACTCAAGAACTGTTGAAATCATATACTCTTAAGACTTTTACTTAAGCTTTATTGAAATTGTTGACATTTTTTAACTTGAAATCGAGTAAGTTTTGCAGTAAGATATCTGTACTTTTACTTAGGTATGAGTTCCAGGTACCGTTTACACCTCTGCTTGATGTAAACAGAAGTTTACATAGATAAACTGGATATTTTATAGAGGTTCCTTCTAGCTGATAGCTCTAGGGTTGATGTAGTTTAAAGAGCTGATGCTTTCTTAATGAAAACACACACACACACAAACAAACAAACAAACAAACAAACACACACACACACACACACACACACACACACACAGTTCCTACTGAGGCTTCATGGATCATTAACCTCACTAATGGTGGTTACACAACACTGGAACACAATGACCAAATTGCCTACCATATCGCTTTTTATTGTTAAACTCTATAGTAAAAGGGTGTTGTGTGTGAATGTATTAGAGACACATTTCAGATTTGAAATTGGTTAATCGCACAGCGTATTATTGTATGTATGAACTTAAATAGCATTTAAATAGCGTTTGATTTCTGCCTGACATGAGTGGAACATGGTGGTCATAGAGTAGCATGTTACCGCTATGTTAATACTTATACAACCAACAAAATTAGAATTGTGGAAAATGATGTACTGTAATCTTAAATGTCTTCAAAACATAGTGATTTAGAATTGTGTGATTTCATGTATACCACAATGATCCCGAAACCTTTCCCTTTTATCCTTTAGCTTGTGTATAAGCAGCCATTGCATAAAAGCTGTGACCTTAATTATGGAGAACATTAGAATGAGTTATGTCTTGGACAAATTTACGTCCTAGCATCTGTTCTTTATTTACTCAGGCCACTGTGGAGAAATAGATTAATTAATTGCAGAATCAATTAGCCAAATAAATAATGATCTCAATGGGTCAGGAAGGATTTCAGTTAAGAATGAATCATTTTGCTGCATTTGTTTTATTTATTTATTTTTATTGAATTGCAGGCAGAGAGGCGAAATATCTGCGTTTTCGATGGATTAGTGCCCTGAATAGAACTGACGATTGGATCAACCTGTTTAGCAGCACATACTACTACATTCTGCTGCTTTATAAGATATGTATTTGATATTTTATTGTATAAATATGTATCAATGTTTTTGATATAGTACATTTTAATAGTAAGTCTGGTGGTTTATCACCTTGGGTTGCCTCACATTCATATTCACGCAGAATAAACACAGTCACACTCCCTGCTTTTCCCAATGATGATGGATGTGGCAGGGAAGACCAGCTCTGAATTAATGCCTGCAGTTTAATGAGTCAGTCAAGCAGTTAATTACGCACAAAAGGCCACTGTATGGGCCTCTGTCCAAACAGGAGTAATTAAAGAATCCTGGCTTCAGAAGTTGGATTTTAGTTTCTAACCCAGCACTAATACAACACAAGTTCTCCAGGCTAGGAACAGTAAGAGACAGAGAAGCAACCCAGAGGCTGAATTCATAGGACATCCAAACCAAATCTGGGCTTTGTGGAAACATGGCAAGAAGATAGACATTCTTGTGTTTGAGGCTCAGCAGACACAGGAATAAGTATTCATCAGAAAACCTGCAGATGTAAATACATTTTATAAACTCTTGTTTCATGAGAGTGGGCAGAGGGTCTGATTTAAAGGCTGTAGGAACTCATACAACTGTTGACAACCATGATGAGCGGAAACTCACTTTAGAATGCACAGTGTGTTGAACCTTGGTGAAAGATGGACAACAGCAGAAAAATCACTTCTTACAGCTAAAATGAGAAATAAGAAATCTGAGTCTTCAGTGACCACTGGTTCACTTAAACTAGATGGTTGAAGATTATAAGAATACAACAGGAAATAGCACCTGATCTTTTGGCTGCCCTGGGTTTCCTGTCCACTGTTCATTCTTTGGACCAAATGTAATCATATATATATATATATATATATATATATATATATATATATATATATATATATATATATATATATATTTATATGTGTGTGTAAATAGATAGTGTTTTATAATGTGCATTCTTACTCTGAAGCACACCAGGTAATGTCCATAGTGTCATGCCCACCCTTAACCAACCAACAAATGACTGACCTTTTGTTACATTGACCTTGTCTGAGTCGCAGAAATTATTTTTTAACCAAAGCAACTGATTTAGTTTTTGCATTGTGTTGCTTTTCATTTTATCTCAATTACACACACAAATCACTTTTATATTTCAATTGTTCTGATTTAACCATGTCTTCAATCCTTCATTCTATTTATTTCCAGCTCTTATTCTCTTCCTGTCTTTTATCTTCAACCGTTTCTGTTTTCCCCAAGGGCAAAGTACCAAGTGGATCTTCTCGTTCTTTCGACCTTTTTAAACGGTGCCTTCTTTTGCTATGCGGTATAGAACACACACACACACACACACACTTTCATGTTCCTCACACATGCAAGGACAAGCACACGCACACAAGTACTCCCAACGTTTTTTTCTCTCTCTCTCTCTCTCTCTCACTCTCACACACATATACCCCTGCCACATTCTTCTGCTATCTTGTCTCCTATAAACCTGCTGTTTTTATTATTTTTAAACAGCTTGGGGTTTCATTTGTGTGGGGTCAAGGTCAAACGCGTGTGACGTCTCTGCAGATATGTGTATGTGCGCACACGCACACACATGCAAGTGTTATGATGAAAGTATCAAGGGCAGAAAATAGAGTGCGTTTGCTTGGGGAGGGTCTCGGGTCTCAGCAGAGGAGTGTGATTCATTCAGCTTCTCTTTTGTAGTATCTCTCTCTATCACACACACACACACTATTTGCTGATGGGTTGCCATCTGCTCTGCATTCAAAGGAGTATCATTTTTCAAGCACCTGCCACCCTCTTAATGACCAATCTGACACGAGCGCACATGCGCTCACGTGCACACTTTATGAACACTGAATCTGCCGTGCAGCATGCTGGAATATTCTCTGGTTTTGGGACGAGTGCAGAAGGCATCCAACAGCCTGTGTTTCATTTTTCCATTAAGGTTAAATATAGCTAAGCCTTGATATCAAGTAACAGTTTGGAGAATAATAAAACATCCCAGGCCCCTTTGTTAAACATTTTTTTCCAGGACATTCATTATCCAACCTTTGGTTCTTCTGTTTTGCACTGAAGAAACAATTTGTAAGTGCTATTAGTAAGTTTTGCATTAGACATTGTTGTACTAAACAAACACCAAATCAAGTGTCGTCTCATTTAGCTCCTTTTCAGTTGTTGCTATGGCTACATCTCATGGACCGTCTCAGTTTCTCCTGGGATATTGACCATAAATATTGACCATCGACTTATTAAAGCGTGTCTAGTGTGTAAAACAGGACTCTGACACAAGATACCATTTCAGTGTAAGTATAAAACACCACCCAAAAGGATGTGAAGGATGTGGTCAAGGGGGCAAATCTTTCAGGGTAATATTACACCACATCTTTATGCTCTGTTTTCCTGATATTACAGTGTAGATGTACCAGAGTATGTAACCACACTGTTCATTATGTTCCACTTTGTGCTCCATGTACATCTTTTTTGTTGTTGTTGTTTTTAATGGATGGTTATGAAAAAAAGAGCCGGTAGGAAGAGCTAGCTAGCTTTGTGGCTTTCTCAACTTAAATGTCAGACGAAACATTTCTGTGCTAGAAAACATACAGTAAACACACACTCTAGGGAAAAGCTTCTGCATGCGAGGCAGGGTTTTAACTAGGTTACATGCGAACGAGCGCACAATTGTTTCTTTCAAAACCTCATTTGTTCCCCCTTTCTTCATCTCTCTCTCTGTCTACCAGAGCTGTTGCTCTAATAACTCAGTATTAAGTTCAAATGTCACACTGCTTGTAGTTGGCCTTATTTCTGAACATCAATACTGAAGCTACTGATCTGGCAGAAATCGCTACGAGAAAAGACAGGAATTTTTGTTATAGAGAAACGAAACAAATGAGAAATAATTCACAATCTCTCCTTCATAACATGTAGGGGGGAAAAATACCAATAGCAATTTGTCCCATGTACTTGATAATGTTGGTAATGTTATCACATTTGCTAATTTTAGATGTCATTTTAAACTCAACTACATACTATCATTCCTTCTGCCTTTTCCTTGGAAACACAGAAAGTTGATTTAGTCAGTTGGCTCTCTTCCAGGTGTGGTCAGAGAAAGCAGTCAGAAAGCACAGGAACTTCTCTGAAGGTGCGAATTGTGTTTTTCCCCCTAAAATGCTGCCTACAATTAGGTACAATAATAGTGTAGTAACATATCAATCATATGAACAGTCAAACACAGTGGTGGTAGCATGATGGTCTGAGGCTGCTTCAGGACCTGGAAGACTTGCCATTATTGATGGAACCATGAATTCTGTGCTCTACCAGAAAATATACAGGAATAAGTTTATGACCTCAAGCTCACTTGGGTTATGCAGCGGAACAATGATCCGAAACACACCAGCAACTCGAAATGGTTTAAAAAATGTCAAAGTCCGAACTAAAATTCGATTGACATACTGTGGCATGACCTTTAATAGGTTGTTCATGCTTTAAAACCTTCCAATGTGTCTGAATGAAAACAATTCTGGAAAGACAAGTGGGCCAAAATTCCTTTACAGTGATGTGAAAGACATGTTATCGCAAAAGCTTGATGGCAGTTGTTGCCTCCAAGAGTGGCACAACCAGGTTTAGGGGTAATTACTTTATATATCACTGTTTATACATTTCATATTGTATATATACACACACATACATACATAGAAACAAAATCAGATTAGCTACTTTTGCAAAGCTATTTAAAAATGGCAATACCCATATGCATGTGTATGCAAGTGTATACATTATCCATCTATCTACCTATCTGTGTGTGTGTGTGTGTGTGTGTGTGTGTGTGTGTGTGTGTGTGTGTGTGTGTGTGTGTCATTTTGAAGGAACATTAGAATGAATCATAGCCTCTGCAGTGGAAATCAAGTTCATTTTTTATTTAGACATCTCATCTATCATCGTGGGCAGAGAAGTAGCCAGCCAGCGATATTAATCTGCCGCAGAGACACTCGTGTCCCCAGAGTGAGTGTGTGTGGGCGATTTTTTGGGGCATCCGATTTAAACACTCACATTTATCACCCGCACGTCAATAACTCACAATATAAATAAATTGGTTCATTAATTCATAATCACATCAATGCATCAGTATTCGAAGAGACACGAGTTGATTTGAAAATTAGATGCTTTTCGATAAAAAAAGTAAAGCGATACAATCAGCCAAGGCTTTAAATTCCAGGGAAGGCAATATGTCCTGCAAGTGCTGTCTGATGGAAGTCAGCCATTTTGGCTTTGAAGATCCAAAAGCGGAAACCAGGGAGGATATATGGTCTTTGAAGGAAGTGTTTCTCAGGGTTCTGCTTTAAAGACCCCAAACAAATCATTCCTTCCAAGACCATAACTCTTAAATAACAATTTCCTTAAACTGATCAAATAAAAACACAACTTAGCTTTTTTAATAATTAATACTGTAAATACAGGAACACTGTAGAATCAGACCAAAGTGACTATAAGTAATTTAGGAGTTGCAATATTATAATAATATATGAAAGAAGAGATTTTGTGAAGAAAGAGCATTTTAACTAGCAAACCTACACATTTGGATGTGGAAGAACCAATAGGAGCTTTGCACTGCCACATAATATTATGTAACACCTCAAAGTTTTTAGGAGTGTTTTGCAAAAAACTGAGAATGAGGATGAAGAGTAAGGCAATAGTCAGCTTTAGCTCTGCTCTGCAAATGGAGAACTCTACTCACTTAATAATTGTATCCTAATTTAGTTACTTGGTAAAAAAAGTTTAGTTGTTTGGTAAAAAAAAAGGACTCCTTAACATCAGCAACACCGACTCAATTACTAACAAGTCATTTATAAGAAAACTACTGATAGAACCTGTATTCATAGCAACTAGTCTCTAACTTTCTTTCGGCTTCTCCCATTAGGGGTCCCCACAGCAAATCATCCGTTTTCATGATCCGCATATTTGATTTGGCACATGTTTTATGCTGGATGCCCTTCCTAACGCAACCCTCCCCATTTATCCAGGCTTGGGACCGGCACTAAGAGTGCACTGGCTTGTGCAACCCTAATGGCTGGGGCTGGTTCCCTGACCAGGGTGAGAGCGCCGCATCCTAACCACTAGACCACCAGGGAACCTTAACTAATTAATCATTTGATTGTTAATCCTAAATATAATATATTATGTGCCAGGCAGTCATTCATGCAATTGTATGAAAAATCATGCTCCTACTAAACAGCTACTTTAATTAGGGTAAAATATTCGGCAATCAAATATTTATTTATCAATCATTGGACACCTATTTGAAAGCTGGCAGCCTGCACGTTTCTTACCTTAACCACCTTCTTCCATATGGATCGATTTTCAGTTTTTCTTTTAAAACTTCAAAAATACAAAACACTACAGTATTCTGATACAAAATACAAAGCCATTTTCATCAACCCTATCAAATACAAATGACAAAATCCTATCTTATATTTGAAATGAGTATTTGAAGTACATGTATCATAAATACTGCTCATCCCTGAAAACTGCAAACTCATACTGGTGGATTCTTATGGGGAGAATCCACCAGTTTAAACCAGGAAACACCCAGGATCTAAAAACTGGCCCCCTCTCTCTCCATCATCAGACTTTTTGCACATATTTTTTGCACATATTTTTCTTTTCGCACTACGACACTTTAAACTCTGGACTCTCACAGCACAGTGCACTTTATATTTTATACCACACCATACCGCACACGGACACTTTAAGGACAATTACATAAACCACCTTAAATTGTTTACTGATTTACTGTTTACTGCCACAAGCATATTTTGTGTATACACCTTTTTTTCCTCATATATATCTTTATATATTCTTATATTTTATATAGTTTTATACTGTATTTATCTGCCTTCTTTTTCCTTGTTTTATTTTTCTTCCCATCCTATTCCCTCATGCCGGACCTTCGTAAAAACCATTTCACTGCATGTCGTACCCTGTAGGTATGTGTATGTGACAAATAAAATTTGATTTGATTTGAGAAAGTGTTTTAAAAACCACAGTTGTTATACAATGATGAAGTTGCCAACGGCTTGCTCATTAGGTATAAACTAATAGGCACTAAGCTTATAAATTCCACTTTTATATCCCCTATCTCTGCTTTCAGACAATGTCTATTGTTAAAAGTGTTCTACTATTAAGTCTGAATTGAAGATCTGGTCACTGGGAAGATTCTGGAATCCCATCTTTAAAACGTATTTAAAAGTTTGGTTTGAAGCAGTTTGCAGTGAGAAAATATAATCTGTCTGCCAAATTTCTTAGCTAGCGAACATTACCAGTAATATGCTTGGTCTTGGTCAGATGTTTTCATTAAGGGCCGTTTGAGAAGATTTACAGTGAAACAACATTTGCACTTTTTCGACTGTCCGTGGCGAAATTACTTGAATCTACTTACTTACAACTTTAAAGAGAATATTTGATGTGATTTGAACTAAAGCATACAATCAAGTTAATTAATTGGTCCTGTATACACAAGACCTCCCTTACTGAAAAGCAGTATTTATTTGTAACGCGGATGTCAATCTACTTCATGCTACACACACACACATACATATACAAACCAACAAACAATTAACCTATAGGAGCAGTATCTGCTGAAAAGTAGATTTGTTGGATGGTGTGACAATTAAATGGACGTGTATTTTCCTATTTTCTGCTGGCTAATATATCTAGAGAATATACTGTGTGAAAGATCGGCACTGGCAAATGTGTGCATGCGCACACACACATAAAATGGGTGTGTCAATGCTAATAGATTGAGCCTCACAGCAGTCCTTGCTAAGCAGGATTCTAAAGACAGCAGTGTGAAAGCTGTGAATAAGCATCATGGCTTCAGCTTACTCATGTCTTTTTGGTGATATTGTGCATGCATGCTTTAAATAAAAAAAGCACACACAATTATTTTTCAAACCCCAAGATAAAATGACCTGTTTGATTTCACACTACATTAATACAACAATAACGTTTTTTTTCATGCCTATGCATTGCTATAGGTTTTTGGTGATCACAGTGCCTCGGGACAGGTTATGACATCATTGTGAAGGGATGTTGGGGGAGTGTGGGGTTATGACAGTTTAATCACTTTTTATTTAATGATTTATTAGTATAAGTTTTAGACCATCTATTAGAAAGTAGGTTTTGGCAATACTGCATATGTTTATTATTACAATGAAGTGTATTAAGATGTCATGCTTTCACTGTGATGGACAGGATGTGTGTTGGAAGGGACTGTGGTTTCAATGTAATGTATTAAACAAAGGGGTTCTTATATGCAATATTTGATTTGATGCAACTATTACTTGTTGGTTATAAACAGTGGTGGACAGTAACGAAGTAAACAATTTGTTACTGTACTTAAGTGGCTTTTTCATCAATCTCTACTTTACTGAAGCATTTCCATTTGGGGAGACATTTATTTTAAACTTCACTACATTTCAAAGTCAAATATCTTACTTTTTACTCAACTACATTTAGCAAAATCAGTCGTTCCTTTTTATTTATGAGTGGATAAAAAAACAGGTCAAACACCCAACAAGCCACCAATCAGGGTAAAACTAAACTTGTTTTGATTGCCACTTGGTGGTATCTACTTGGCACCAAAATACAGTTCAGTGTCAGTTTAGCAGCAAGCAGAACATTTTGAGAGGAATAAATGATGGAAGAAACTCCTGACTCCAATTTGCCACTGGCCTTATTTGTGTGAGTCTTCTGAAATAGTTGAAAACAAGGTTTTGGGCTCATGATAATTGTAATAGATATCAATCAGTGTTTGACTCATTAATATCATTCTATAAATAGATTGTTGTTCTTAAACCAGTTCTCTTAATACATTCCTTTGTTGTCTGTTCAGTGTCTATAGGGTCCTTCCAATGTGAGTAAGTAAGGTATACAGTAAGTCTTTATCTGGGCTTACACATCTCCAGCTATTGTATTCTTACCCAAACAGGAAAACAGCTTTAGGTTCCAAATGTGTATATATACTTGTCTTTTACCTGCATTAAACTGAGAAAGAACATATGTGCCATGCTGTGTGCTGTGTGATTCTTCCCTGATATCAGAAAAGGTCATCGTAGATCACATGGAAAACCTCTCCAAGAATTACGTTTTGTTTGGGCATGATAAAAATCTAACAGTGTGTTAATAGTAACAGTGTCTTTTCACATAAACGTTAAAAGTTGAAAATTGATAAACTCGAAAATGATAAGTGGAACATTATAGCCATCATAAATCCTAGTACATTGGATACTTAAGTACATTTGAATACTTTTGTACTTTTAATCAAGTCAAAGTTTAAAGAGAGCACTTTTCCTTTTACTGAAGTGATATTTACTAATTTAGCTCAAGTACATGGTTTATTTACTTTGTCCACCACTGTTTGTAACATTTATATATTAGGATGAATTACATTGAAACACATTGTATGCTGTGGTGTGTTAAAGATAATGGTAGTATTAATTATGACAATCTGATTAATATCCTTTACTAAGTTTGGTGAATGAGGCAAATGTGCTGCGAGAGTTGTTTGTTATGACAATATATTCTAAGGAGTCAGGATTTCTAATGCTATGTCGACAATTGGGCTGTTCGTTAAGATGTAAATACTTTGAAGGGTGTTGTGGTCATGACAATATATCGAGTGGTTTGTGATGCGTCCTCAGATGTTTTGTCGATGCAATTTGTCGAATAAATGCACACTGGACATGCTCTAGGGGCTTCATTTAATTACGATTGATTGATGCTAATGCATTTTTATCCTATGGATCAGTAGTAGAGAAGTGATATTTTTTGTTTCTTAAACCAATTTTTGTCCTGATATTTTTTTTTATTGGACTGCGGCTTTGCTGTTTCTGTAAAACACACAGAAAACACACAGCTCTGATTGCTCTTTGGACGACATCCACTAGCCCTGCAGTGAGGTTTGCCATTTGAAATATTAATGGCCGCCGTTAAGGACTTGGCTTATGCTAGTGATAGAGGGAACATGCAAGAATTAGAAGAAAGCATGTTTAATAGCTTCTGGACTTTTCTAAATGTTAAAGATGCATTGGAAAGAGCATGCTGGTTTTGTAGACATTCGCAAAATTGTAGTAGTAAGGACTCGAATAATTGGATAGATAGGAAGAATCTGCAAGCATTAGAAAGGACATTTTAGGACAGAATGCTAGCCTTATAGAAACTGCATGCTAGTGTGAGAGGGAAATATTGGCAGCCCAGGGATGAATGCTAGCAGTAGAAAGCATTTTTCGAGGGACCGTGTGCTGAGATTGTGCACTAGAATTAGAAAAACGTTGGTAAAAATAAACTTTGCTGATGAAGCATGTTTGAGGTAAAATGCCAGCGTTAGGAGTATGTGACTGTTAGAAAGATTGCATTTTAATTTTAGAAGAAACAGTAGAGAGAGCACTTTTGAGGGAATGTGGTTAAGGAAAGTGTGCTAGCATGAGAGACTTTTTATGGTCAAGAATAAAAACAGTAAGATTATTGCATTTGGAATGTAACAAATAATAAACCGCTGTCAGATTAGTATTTTACAGAGTGCTGAGAGTTGGAGTAAAGATACTGGCAAATGGGATGGGTATTTGTAGGTAAAAACATTTTAGTTTTTCTAGTGATTCTAGTGATTCTAGTGATTCACTAACAAATAATCATAACCCTCCAGCCTCACTGATTTTTCTCTCTGGGCTTTTGAGCTTAGGGAGCAAGTTAAAGACTAGTTAGTGGAAATTATTCCAATATGATTGTTAAAGGAGCTGGATTACTTTACAGCTACAGTCTTATACAGTAGTGTGAAAACGTGCTGGTATGAAGTTGTGTATGTAATGTAGTTTTGGATTTTGTTTTCCCTCAATCATAAAAATCTTTATTTAAAAACTGCATGTTGTGTTCACGTGTTTTCTTGTACTAATATTTAAATTAGTTTGATGATCTGAAACATTAAAATGTGCCAAACATGCAAAAAAAAATAAGTAATCGGCCAACACATTTTCACACCACTATATATATATATATATATATATATATATATATATATATATATATATATATATATATATATATATACACACACACACACACACACACAGTATCTCACAAAAGTGAGTACACACCTCACATTTCAGCAGACATTATAGTATATCTTCTCATGGGACTATACTATAAAAATAAAACAGTAGTCAATGTGCAGCTTGTATAGCAGTTGATTTTCTGTCCTCTGAAAATAACTCCATATAGTGATTATTGTCATAATAGCTGACAACAAAGTGATAACCCTAAGTGTTAACAGCTGTATGTCGCTTAACTGTGCAAAGCCACATGTCCTGTTCATCATGTTCATGTTTTTTTCTGCTTGACAGGACCATACAAATTTGTGTATCTTGTATTAGAGCAGTTAAAATTCATACTAACCACTAGATGTTTGGCCTTGACATCTCATGGCTCTTGCCCTACAACTTTTGTAACACCCAGTACAGTGGCATTGCTTTAGAGGTTGCAAAAGGTCTGGTTGTCAGTACTCAGACCATACACCACACACCACACACTTCAACAAGTCGGTTTGCATGGCTGTCATCCCAGAAAGAAGCCTCTCCTGAAGCTGGCTCACAAAAAAGCCTACAAATAGTTTGCTGAAGACAACCTGTCCAAGAGCATGAATTACTGGAACCGTGTCCTGTGGTCTGATGAGACTAAGATAAACTTGTTTTTCAGATAGTATCCAGCATGTGTGGAGACACCCTGGTGAGAAGTACCAAGAAAATTATATCAAGAATGGTGGTAGTAGCATCATGGACTAGTGCTGCACAAGTTATTTTAAGTGGACAGTAAATCTGTACTGCTAAACAAGTTGCACATTGACTGCTCTAAAATATATCCAAGTTTCCTTTTTACAGAATTGTTCCTTGAGAAGATACACTAAAATGGTTGCTGAAATGTGTGTGTACATATATATATATATATATATATATATATATATATATATATATATATATATATATATACCTATGAGTGAGAGAGAGAGAAAGAGAGAGGGAGAGAGAGAGATGTACATCTCCATAACCGAAGGCGATGCAATTCATCCCTCAAAGCCAACGATACGATACATTAAAGGTACAGATAGATACCTATGCAATGCAATGTGATATGATTCACCCCCTATTACAATGCTGTGTGAATCTATTTGATTCACAACAATGCAATAGAAAAAATATGATGCTATGCAAATCAATAGGGTACAGAGGCTCTTTTCCTGTTCTGACTCTAGGAAGACACAGCTCTACCTCTGCCATGTTAATCTATATTCTATGTGAATCTCAGGACATGCCTCAGTCTTCGTAGTGTTGTCATGCATCATATTCATGTAGCAGCAGTGGTGCTTAAAGGACTCACTTGAGAAACAGTTTTGCGAGGAGAAATCAATCTAAAATTTAGATTAAAAAAAAATTGGTCACTTTCCAAATAATAAAAATATAATGATCTACTAATGATAAACAAATAGTTTTTTACTGATGCAAATATGTGTTACAAATGCCAACTTGTTTTCGATGCATCACATCCTTAACTTTTACACCAATGCAGTGTTGCAAATCTGTGAATCTTACCATTCCTAATGTATATTAAAATATTTCAATATATAAAAGTTGTCTACATTAAATGGCATGTATCATTTAGTGCAATTTAATAAAACTACTTTTGGCTACTTCTCACTCAAGAAGTGGTATATCTCTGAACCTGCAGATTAACCTCCCAAATATAAAACAGCTTTTAAAGTTTTGAAGTTGACAGCAAAAGACCCGAATAGGACCATGTTCCCTTCAGTCAAAATGCAAACACAAATGTGCCGCTGTACTGATTTACAGCAATAAAAAAATTAAAAACTGGGGAAAATAACACTGCTGTCAGACATGAGAACTCTGGGGAAATCATCTGACTTTAGCCCTGTAGGTCAGAGGTCTCAAAGGGTGACCCTGAAGATGCAGAATAGTGGCAGGGCCATCTGTCGCATCATGTGTGTAAGGCTAGTGCATGTTTGTTGACTGGACCACTACTCCCGCTAACAAAAGGGCAGCAATAAAATCAGCAATAAAAAAAAAATCAGGAAATTGGTAGTAGCATTCATTTGCTGTATGATGATCAACACAAGGTGTCCATTTAGCCGTATTTAAAGAAGTCCACTTAAGTAACACTTTTGAATCTGGCGCTAATGTAGATCTTGTAAAACTCTACTCATGAATACTGAATCACACAGTAGAGTAAGACCAGACCCTGAAATGAATAACAGCAGATTGTAAAAAAGCTCAGAGGAAGGATACAGATGGATCTGTTGCAGATTAAAATGATGTAAATCATGTGCTCCGACCTTGAGATAAACCCTCTCATCCTAGTCTAACACTGATGGGAGCCTTTGGATTGATGTTTTAGACTCAGCCTTCATCAAACCACGAACCAATGGAATATATTTCTGAAAAAAATACTGTATAAAAAATGAACACTCAAAAAGAAACACACTCAGAGAAAACTCTACTTTAAACCCCAGTTTTGTCTTGTTTTTTAAATCCTGTAATATTGGCTTTTCCTTTCATTTGTGTGCTGAACATTAACCAATCGAATTAATTCACCAATCAAATCAACTGTCAACTTCATCCCCACAATTCATCACCAATATTCACCACCAACACCCACATTTACTACTGAACTCTTTAAAAATCGCCAGCAAACATTAATTGTTGGGAACAAACCCAAATAATTCTGCTTTAAGCGCAAACCCACACTTCCAAAACTCCACATTTATCACCAAATACCAAACCTTAAATTAGATTTAGAGACTGTCATTGAAGTGATACAATGAAATTTGGTGGTAACCTTCAAACACCAACATTTTCTCACCCACATTAACATTATTTCTGTTAGTGTGTTGGTTGCCGGTGGCTCACAGGGACTAAGTACATAATTGCACGTTTAAGTGTTTTTGCTTAATGTGCTCGTTTTCAGGTTGTCAAGGGTGTTGTGGCTCAAGTGCCATTAGAGAAGGCCTTTTTATCCACACACACATGGTAAGATTTAGTGAACTGTGCTTAGAGTGAAAGCAATAATCAAGCCACGCGTTAAAGTTAACCAAAAAAAAACGTGGATATGAGCTTTAGCATATTAGCAAACCCTTGTAAGGAAAGTAGCAGCAGTGTAGATTTTATTGCCATGTCAGCATCTTCACTGCAAAAACCATTAGAAGGGAACAAGGGTTACATCTTTACAAAAAAAACCCCAAAACAAACAAAAAGAACACCACAGCGGTTAAGGTGATATGAGGTGTTTTACATTTGCATATGATAAAAAATGTATGATGCTCTTCTTGTGATAGTCTAACAAATGATCATAAACTTCCAAGCTCAGTGATCCCTCTCTGTGTGTTTGAGCTTGGGGGCAATTAGAATTAGTGCCAATTATTTCAATATGATAGTCAAATGAGTTGGATTGGTTTACCGATGCAGCTACAGTCTTTTGACCACATAAATGAAACAAACAAGGAAAGGCATGCTAAAGGGATGCGCATCTCCATAACTGAGGCCGATGTGATTCGCATCTCGATGCATAGCCAACAATACAATACGTTAAAGATACAGATGAAGCAGCTACCGATGCAATTCGATACGATTTAACCCTATTGTGATGCAGTGTGATCCGATTTGATTTAACACAATGCGATTCAATGCAATTTACTTCTATGGTTCAAACAGACTTTAAATCATAAATGTACTTAAGTGCCGTCTGACGTATAGCCTTTTGACACAGTCTGTTGTAGTGGAAAATAAAAAATAAAAAAAATTATAAAACCAGACTCTTGTGCAGGTCTACTATCTTGTTCCTGACATCCTTTGACAGCTCTTTGGTCTCACTCATTGTGGTGGAGAGGTTTGGTCTCTTTCTGTTAAAATAAACCTACCCTAAAAATTCTACACTGTCCATTTTTTTTTGTAAGGGGGTAAATTTACAAAATCAGCAGGAGATCAGATAATTTTCCCCACTTTATATAAATAAATAGTTTTTTACAGATACAAATATGTTAAAAAACAATACATTGCGATAAAAAAGACAACTCGTAGTCGATGCACACTTTTTTCAATCGAGGCATCACATCATTAACTTATATGGTGATGCAATCCCTAATATACAGTATATTAACATTTAAATATAGAAACGTTAGACAGGAAATGGCACGTATTATTTAGTGCAATAGAAAAAAAAAAACACTGGCTTATTTTTACCCAAGAAGCGGTACTGTGGATGTCTCTGAACCTGCAGATTATGCCCAGATATAAAACAGCTGGTCAGCTATTTCAGTTATCAGATCCTACGATCAATATTTGACGAATCGTAAATAATTAAACAGATTAACATCCCCCAGAGGAGCTGCCTCCTTTTCCACCCTCAACCAATACATGCCTCACTCACATTTTTTTTTTTTGACACATCTGAAATCTTACTTCTTTTAGATTTAATTAGCCGCTCCAGCAGGAGAAAATGCCTGGTTTGGGACCGAGTTTGGCGGTTGTGTGGCCGCTCTGACAAAATTAACTCAGACAAACGATAATTAATATTTTCACCCTGCAGCAGCAGAGGAGCGCTAACAAGCAATCACAGGATGAACTGCCGCTTGTTTTTGCTCCACTCGGCCAGATCAAATTAGTTCTACAGTTGCTAACCCTTTAGCACCCTACACCCGGCCCTCACTAATGTGCCGCTTAAGTGGTTTGTGGGTAAATAAACGGGCATATGCATGCTGACGTGCAGCCGGGTGAACGAATAAGGCTTAGCATAAGGCTAAAGTTAGCAAATGGTCACATAGCTGCTGTATGAAGTCTGGTAAATCTTGTGACCCCTGATCCCTTCCTGATTTTGGACAAGCTTTTGACAATTCCCTTGCACACCATCATAATCAAACACTACACAGCATGAATCAGGAAAAACATTTCCTAATATTTAAGAACATGTTACTATTCAGCCTATATAAGACCTTATGTAGAAATCTGCACCATTGAATTGATTTAAGGAATTACTCAAAATCTTTTACTGAAGTAATGGCTCCATTGTGCTCATGTACAGAGAAAAGAAATAGTTGAAAGTTAATATTTCTTTTGCCCAATTGTCATTCACAGCACTTCACTTTTTCCACATTTTATTTTACAGCCTTATTCCAAAATGGATCAAATTCATTATTTTTCTTAAAATGCTACAAAAATACCCCGCAATGACAGCGTGAAAGAAGTTTGTTTGAAATCTTTGCACATTTATTGCAAATTTATAAAAACTAAAAATATCACATACATAAATTTTCACAGCCTTTGCTCAATTTTTGGGCAGTTTCTCGCATTCTTCTTGGTAGAACCTCTCAAGCTTTATCAGCTTGGATGGGATGCATTGATGCACATCCATTTTCAGATATCTTCAGAAATGTTTGGTCTCTGGCTTGGCCACTCAAGAACATGATATGTAGTCCAGTCCCAGTCTGAGGTCCAGGGCGTTCTGTAGCAGGTTTTCATCAAGGACGTCTCTGTACATTGCATTCATCTTTCCTTTGATCCTGACTAGTCTCCCAGTTCCGGCTGCTGAAAAATAGTGGCATTGGGCAGGTGATGAGCGGTGCCTTGTTTCTCTAGACATGATGTTTGGCATTCAGGCCAAAGAATTTAATCTATGTTTCATCACACCAGAGAATTTTGTTTCACATTGGTCTGAGTTCTTCAGGTGCCTTTTTGGCAAATTCCAGGTGGGCTGTCATGTACCTTTTACTGAGCAGTGGCTTGTGTCTGGCCACTTACAATACAGGCCTGTTTGGTGGATTGCTGCAGAAATTGTTCTTCTGGAAGGATCTCCTCTCTCCTCAGAGAAACTGAGCTTTTTCAGAATGATCATCAGGTTCTTGGTCACCTCCTTGACTAAAGCTCTTCTCCCCGGATTGCTCAGATGGCCAGACAGCCCGCTCTAGGAAGAGCCCTGGTGGTTCCAAACTTCTTCCATTTAAGGATGAGCACAGTGGCCTTTGTGCTCATTGGGACCTTCAATGCTGCAGGTATTTTTCTGTACCCTTCCCCAGATATGTGCCTCGATACAATCCTGTCTCAGTGGTCTACGGACATTTCTTTGGACTTCATGGCTTGGTTTGTGCTCCGACATGCACTGTTAACCGTGCGACCTCATATAGGCAGGTGTCGTTCCAAAGCATGTCCAATCAACTGAATTTATCAATCAAGTTGTAGAAACATCTAAGGATGATCAGTGGAAACAGGATGCACCTGAGCTCAATTTTGAGTGTCATTGCAAAGGCTGTGAATACTTATGTACATGTGATTTTTCTTATTTTTTTAATTACATTTTTAATACATTTGCAGAGATTTCAAAACAAACTGTCATTATGGGGTATTGTTTGTAGAATTTTGCAGGAAATAATGATTTTAATCCATTTTGGAATGAGGCTGTAAAATAATAAAAATATGGAAAAAGTAAATCGCTGCCAATACTTTCCGGATGCACAGTACGTCCGTGTGCCTACCTGGTTTCTGTTGAATGGCAGTTCTCTTTCATCCTTATCAGGATCACTCTATATAGGTACGGTTTTGTCCAGAGAAGATATTGTGGAGAGACACAGTTGGGGGTTGGGGTGGTGAATGAAAGGGTTGCTATAGAAACAGTCAGGGAGTTAAACTTTTCCTCCTCATGTAAACGAGGGTTCAGTAGAGTCTGCGTTCAACGATCGCCAATCTCCATGTCGAGTTTCTGGGCGTAGCGCTCGTTGATGGGCGCCTCCATCACAAAAGGGACACGTGTTGCATTATGGATGCGACTGATTTTTCGACGAAGAACCATTTTGCAGCCAGTATGGAGAGAGTGCAGTCATGGATACAAAAAGAGATTCAGGGCTCTTTCAAGGCGAAAGATGAAATAAAAGGGGACACAAAGCACTTTGGCAAGATGTGTTCAGAATCATAATGCCCTGTGAAAGTATCCTGAGCCAAGGCGTGAATCCAGATGCATTTGGAAATGCAGTTAGCAGTGCGTATGAGCACATACACGGATTTATAAAGCATTCAGTTCCTCCTCATGATGGAGATTCATTGGAATAGAAAGGCAGATTGAAGACGGATAGCAAGATGGGCGAAAAAGGATAAAAACCTAAGCTGTAGGTTTCACAATTTATAGACTATCAAAAAAAAAAAAATTTAATCATGAACCATGTACGTCTACACTTCACCAGTGGTGGTTTCATACTATACTTCATATATTATACACTGATGTGCTCATTTGCTTTCTTTGAATTCTCTTTTACCTTTTTTTTAAATTCTACACAGGACTAAAAAAGGTCTGTCTGTGTACCTTCTAGTCATTCAATTATCATTTTAGTAAGAGAATTTGAAAAATGAAAAAGGACCGTTATTTTTTTTATTTTCTTCTAATAAACCATCACCAAACTACTGCAAAAAAAGTCATTTTTCTGTTTCTTGGTGGATGCATGGAAAAGAAAAACAGAGAAACTAAAACAGAATTGTTTGTATGCCTAATTGCAGAATTACATAAGCAAAACTTTACAGCAGCATCAAATGAATAAACGTAGATGATCTACCTAATACACACCTAATATTTTATTAGGTATGAGCTATTTTACATAGAGTTTTATTGAATGAATATCTGCAATATGTAATGAAAATCGATTTTCTTGTCGTCACTAATATATGATATAATAATGTGGACTTCGCATAGACGTATGCACATGGGCCATCAACTTCTGGTATTTAACCAAAGCAATCAAGCCTATTTACAAATAATCTGCAAAGTACGTATTCTCTTCCTAAAACTATTATAAAGATGTTTTCACGGCGTCTTTTCTTTCCTCAGATATATATGAGAAAAGAAAAACTCGACTGAAAAATAATTTTTAATGACTAAACATTTGTTTTACTGATGTTTTACTATTAGTCTGAAATCAAGCACCAAAATCCGCCATAATGCACACATTCGGCAATTAAAACCATCTGTGTGGGAACACAGCAAAAGTTCCTTTTGGTGTCCTGATGATTTACATAATTTAAAACATTGTAAACAAGCTTGTCTGTTTGCGCAACTGGCTCAGTGCAAAGCAAAAGAAGTAATGGGAACCTGTGTTTTTTTTCTCCGTGTGTTTATTTCATGTGTTTATTAGTTCTATAAAAAGTTATTTGAAAAACATGTTTACCGTCTTTAAAAAATGTCCATGTTGTATACGCCCTATTCTTAGGGTGGTTTTAGTAATAATATACTGTACATACATTTGCATTAAGCATCCATATTTGTCTATTCCCATGTTGATTAGTGTAATAACTCAAAAAATATTAATTTAAGGTACATTTATAACATAAAAATGTTACGTTTTTGTTGTTTGTTTTCTTTTCTGTGCATCCACAAAGAAACGTAAAAAAAAACTTTTCTGTATTTTTGTTTGGAATATTAGGAGTAAATGAAAAAAATAAATGGTCCTGTTTCAGTTTTTTAATGCTCTTTTTTTACAGACCAAAAATGTAATTAATACATTAAAATTCCATAAACACTGTATTTATACAACACTATTAAAAATCAAGCATGTTTCCATGTTACATTATTGATAACAACAAATGTATACTAATTACATAGGTAGTCACATACAATTCAATAATCTGGCTGATTAAGTTTGTTCCTAGTGTGCATAAACCTAAAACGTACAAATTGAAAAAATAAATCTCACATTTATAGTATAATTTCCATTCACAGAAATAAAGCATGAACGTTATCTGCACGGTAGCTATCCTTTTATAGCAACTACATTTGTACAGTCTATACAAGTAAATAAATACGAGGGGGGGATGGTTTGAAAAAGTAAAACTAGGAATTTTAAGTTTATAAAATAAACTAATTTCTTAAACTGCATTTAGTTTTTGAAAATCTCCTTTTTAATTTATACACTAATCCCATCCTAGTACAGCCTGCTTCAGTTCGTCATTAGAGAACCACCGTGATCGTCACTGACTGACATACGGCCATCTTTGAAACGTTTACACCATTCAAATATCTTACTGTGGCACTAACACTGTTGTCTTCAATCTTGATTAACGGTCTCTGGACTGACCAGCGACATGTGCACCACCTATCAGTAATAGTACACACTAGCCACTAACTACTGTGTGTGTAGTAGTCATATTAGCCTCCATTTTTATATTTGTACAATTAACAACCCATGTATATACATTACATTTTCAACAGTCCAAACCAAATTTAATAGGCCATACAACAAAGCAGTTCTAACCACAGTCCTAACTTTCCCTTTCACTCTTGCAGATACTCTAATACAAATCACTCCTGCCACTCTTCTCCACCCACTCCACCCTGTCTGCACTCTTTTCTTCACAAAGATTGGCTAATTCAATTTTACTGAACAATTGACTAAACAGGGGCTCGGGTGTAATGATTGTGCTTTAATGGATACATTTAGAAAAAGATTAGCTATTGAGTGAAAACCATATTTTCTACCACAGTAATTAATTGCAATCCTAGTAGCCACTTGTTAGATTGAGGAAATGTTTATTGCTAGGTTTAGTATGTTGTGATAGACAATGTTTGAGAGTGAGGCTTATCACATGGAGGACATGCTTTACTTGGGCAGCAAACAGCAACATTATGGCAGTGTTAACAGCGAAGTCATTTATAGTCGTCCTTCAGGCTTCATGCTCAAGGTCAGAATGAGTCATAGAGCAAAATGAAAAACCTCCTCAGAAACTGTCGGAGATAAGCTAATGGCAGCAAACAGACAGCTGCCAATATTGTACTACATACAAAATAGTCATTTTACACAGACACACTAACAGAGGGCTGCATTACAGAGTTCTCATCCAGAATTCTGAATGCCATTACTAAAGCAAAAACCCCAATTAACACAAACAAGTCTCCTTGCACTGTAGCCACAGTTGCACCACCTCAACTACATCATCTCTAGCAGAAGCATCGATATTAACCTCAAAATTATAATTTTTTAAATAATACAAAAAAATTATTTTCCTAATGGTAGGAAATTAGTGCAAATTGGTCATTTTCTTTTTTTCCTTTTTTGGCTGTCCTTTCCTCACGATGTCGAATATGTCTTGAAAAGTCAGTCTTGTTAATGTCCTTGTAAGTATATCTGTGACCAAATCCATTTCTTCCCCTCTGTCAGCCATTATTAGACTAAAAAAAGACTATTAAATGCATAAAATATACCTAAGCTTTGCAGCAAAATCAGTTTGAGAGTTTGACTAGCGCATAATCTGACCATCCAGCCGCCACTGGTGCCAAAACACCATGTTTTCAAGGTAAGTACTGTTACTGAGAGAAAAAAGCAAGATATCATTGTTATACAGTAGATGGATGAGTAAAGGATAGATGAAGGATGGAGAAAGCAAACAGCAATTATTGCAAGGGCTGTATAAGCATCTTTAGTGAATTAAAGAGTGATTGGTGGGTTGATGGATGCAAAGTAGAACCCACAAGAATCCTTGCAAATCAATATCTAAGGATGGATGACTATAGACCATCCTAAAGCTTCTCCAGTACTCGATCAGAATGAGGCAGCACAAATCAATACTATCTATTCAGTGATGATTTAAAGATGGGTTTGGTTTAGCATTAAAAATGCTCCATCCATCTGTGACTAAATCTGTGAGTTTCTATCCAAACACAAAGTATTCAAGACAAAATTAACTGTAAACCGCTGCTTATTTAGTTCTTGAAAGCCAGATTTTTATAACGGAGTCCTGTTCATCACTAAACATGGAGGGACGACTTAGTTTTACAGTAGGTGGCTGTTTGACAGAAGTGGAAAGTAATAAAATGTTGTTTTCAAGTAAAAGGACTGTTACATTCTACTTTATTAGATATGTAACTAGTAGGACTGTTAAAGTTCAAGTTACGGGTTAAAAATCTACACAATTAAAAGTAAATGCTCATTTAAAATTAACTTTTACTTTTTCTTAACAGCAGGGGTGGGGAAGGGAATTCTAATTTAGTGGATATAAATATTAAAAAACACCTTTACAATTTAAAATTTAAAGTGCAATAACACACAAAAACCCCACAACAATCCATGACTTGGCAGCGCAAAAGAAAAAAAAAAAAAAAAAATTAATAAAAAAAAAATCACCTGTTATAATGTCATTTAGGACAATGAAAAAAAAATCGCAAATGCATATTTAGAATTCAGACAATGAGCGTACACATTAAACTTTTGATCCGGTAGTGTTTCGCTTTCAGCTGGGTCTGCATAACTTCCACCTGTCTCATCTGTCTCCATCTTTTTTTCTTGCGAGTCTGCAAGTTTGTTCTCCACTCATCAATCAATCAGTGCAGTAGTGCAGTGTCTGGGGCACGATTTTTTTTCCTTTGCATTATTTTTGTTTTTTTCTCTTTTGAAATAACATATAATGAATATGTAAAATTTATTCCAGAACAATACTTTAAACTAAATATTCTCAATATTTATTGAGATACATTTACTGATTTTAGAAACTACTTTTGAAAGTAGTACACAAAAAACGATTAAATTACAGTAACGCGAGTAAATGCAATTCGTCACTTCCCACCCCTGCTGTTTGACTAGCGTAGCATCCAAGCTGACAGTTTCAAATAGACAGAGGTGAATTGCACATGCACGGAGAGAAGAAACAATAAAGTGTTAATGCCTAATAAAGTCCTCTTTATCCCACCACAACTCTCATCCACCAAAGCATGGACTCCATAAGGCTTCTGAAGGTGTGCTGTCATATCTGACAAGTTCTTAGCAGCAGATCCTTTAAGATCTGTATAAATTGTAAGGCGGGGCCTCCATGGATTAGATTTGTTTATCCGACTCTGATCGGACTGGGATGTGGGAAATTTTAAGGCCAAGTCGACAATATCATGCACCACAAACCATCCCTGAACAAATGTTTCAGTGTGTCAGGATGCATTATTCTGTTACAAGAAACCATTATAGATGCGCCACAATTTCTGGATAGCGCAAAATAAAATTGGTTGAAAGGAACAAAATATCAATTGCTACTTTATTGACTCCTTGACTACAAATGAAAAAAAAAGAAAACACTCAAACACTTGCAAAAATTACTGGTTGTTTGCTTCATCAATTCAAGCTTCACATATAAAAATGAGTTTCGCTGTGAAAACTTCCTGTGTGCCGTGTCACTTCATCCATCCATTTATAGTCCAATAAGAATAATCTTGATTAGACAGTCAAAACTGCTTAATTAGACAAATCCTTTCTCCAGTTTTTAGAATTAGCTCCATCTCACTGATCACTGTCTATTTAGTGATGGATGGATGACAAAGAAATGGAAACAAGAATTTTCATGTGTACTCAATAAAAATACAAAAACAGCTCTGAGCCAATGCTGGTTAATGAGCCTGGAGAATGACAAACGGTTTAATGAATGGTTGGATGGAGGTATGGATGGTGTTGACCAGATGGAGCAGAGCTTGGCTGGACAATGGATGTGTTTGGAGAGGATGCAGATGGTAGATTATCAATGACAGATGCTCTTTTGTGTGGTGACAGTGAGGACACTGGTGGAATCAATTTAACCTGATATTATATATATACAATATATATATATATATATATATATATATATATATATATATATATATATATATATATATATATATATCAAACATGGAATTTTGCAGGAATTTGGTTTTTGTTGAGAATGTTGAATGTTTGTTGAATGATGCAATTTGACTGAAAATCGGAGAAGTGAAATCGTTCCAGATATCAGCACAGGGCACGATGATGAAATCTGTGAATGACTGCACTGACACAACACTTAAAGAGAGGGAGGCGAAAAATAAAAGCTAACTCACTTATTAACCACAAAACATTTTGTACGAACCATAGAAAAGATTATTTAATTATTTAATACATTTAGTATAAATTGAATTCTTAGTTAAATATTGCAATATTCTTTTGTTATGGAAAATGAAGCTCCAATTCCATTTTGTATAGTATATTAGACGGCATCACGCAGGACGTGCAGTTTGAAGATCTTAAGATTGGAGCGACATTTTGCTACCACACTGTTAAATGCTTGATTCTTATCAGTTAGGTGTTTGTTAAAATTCAGGAACAGCAGTTTAGACATTACAGTTTCGAAAGTTTGGGATTACTGATCTGATATTACTATTGTTTTACCTGTATGGTATGAGTCTTTGTGTCAGTGCTTTGTAAGAGTCAGGACTTTGCACTTTTCAGCATGACAAGTTCCAGATTTGCATCTGAAACTAAGATAGGTAAAGAAATAAAGCTGGCAATTAACAACCTTTTATAGCTACGTTAAATAATAACAGCAATTAGTTTACTGTGGACATATATAAAGCAGTAAGACTTTCGCTATGGTATAAGAATGATAAAGCATTTTGGAACAAGCAGTTATCAAAAATATTCTACCAAAAAATACGACAATCATTTTAGTGTAACTGCACCCCACCAAATGGTTTGTTTCTTTTATATAAAACATGTTCTGCAGCTTTTACTGCTAACTACAACTACGTTTTAGTACAATGTAAAAAAGAAAAAAAAAATATATATATATATATATATATAAGATTGCAATATTAAAGTCGAAGTAATTCGAGAATTAAGTCATATCAATACGAGTTTGAAGTGGTAATATGTTGAAAAAAATCGAGAATTGCGAGAAAGTTTTCACTGTTTTGCATATAATAGATGTGGAGGATTTGGTTAAATCCTACTTTAGGCTAGGATTAAGGAATAAGGAAAGTCTTTTGGCGCATCAGTACAGAATTATAATTAGTAAACGGACACTACTACAGGAGTGTAGAAAAGTTAATTTATTCAGAAGACAAAAATCAGAGGGACATGAAAGAAATGGCCTTTTGTGCAGTCCGAATTGGTGACCACTGGTCGACTAATTATATCGATGGTTACATTCGACCCTGAAGGAGTTGAACACCGGTGCACTAGACATCGACTTTTTTTTTTCTTTCTAAATATCTCTTTCATATATTCAAAATATTATGCTTGTCATATTGCTACGAATTTAATCTTAGATTTTGTTTATTTATTATTTTTACGTGGCGCTATAATGCCATCGTATCTAGGGTGGGAACAATAATAAATCAATTCCCGATTTAAAAAAAAAATGCATTGTGCCTCTCATGCTTCAGTAATGTAACACAAATCCTTACCTGGGTTAATAATTCACACTCACTTAAACTCTTAAAAAGGGAAACCATTGATCTTTTTCACAGATGAATTTGGAGAGGGTGTGGAGATGAACATGGGTTAAGTGGTAACCCCTCTCAACCAAATGCACGCGCACAGGGATTTGCACATAAGGCGAGACAGAGGAGAGGGAGTTCTCTCTCAGTAGTGTGTAGGTGGGTTTGTGTTGACTGCTTTTTGCTGAAAAAGGCTAGAAGCTGGACACATCCACACAAAAGCTGATAGTAGTGCATTCATCAAAGGTTATATACATGTATGTTCATTACATATCTAAAAGTAGAATGGAATGTTTCTGTAATAGGGAAAATAATCAGTCACATGACTAGGTGTCCCAAAGTCTGTCTTCTGTCTTTTTTTGGAACACATTTACTATAATGAGTGTCAGAACAATTATATATTAACGGTATGCATATTCGTACCGAACCAGGGCTTTCGGTTCACTGCACACGTGTAACAAATAAAATTCTTTTTACATGCGAAGCAATGTTAAAATCTGAGTTCCCCTAACGAACGTATTAAGTGGCAGACCGTAAATTTGTTTAGCCTTGCACTTTGAGTGTCACTTTTTTATTTATTATCATCAAAGTTGAAAAGCAATGCTAGGAGTACAGTATAAAAAAGAAACGAGTAGTGTGTTGTAAAACACGCGATTTTGTTTCGCCACTTCCTGCATTTTTACGAATGTTTAACGATCTGGATACTTTTGCGTTTTCTGTCCAGCTTCAAGAATTTCTCTTAAAAGGAGAAAATCCTGACAACTCTGCATATCGTTAAGTAGATCATATCTTAAAAAAATTACATTAAATGTAAAACATTTATATACACATCTGTATTAACCAAATAGGGTCTAACAAATGAAAAATATTTAAATGTTTCTATTTATACAATTTTAATTAATTGAATTTGTGCCAATCAATATATATAAAAAAGTGTATTGCATTAATATTTTATTTAATATTAAATTTTTTTTAAATAAAATGTTATTTAACCAAGCAGGCATTTTATAATTTTTTATTTGAACAGTTACAAATGATAAAAATAATAATAATAATAATAATAACAAACTGCAATAAACAAAATGTTTTGCATTTCTTCCCACTAACTGTAACAAAATCAGACCAAAACGCAACTTTAAAACCGATGTACTGAACTGTGAGTTGTGTGTACCGTTACACTCCTACCATTTATTATTGTAATTTTCATAAGAGCTTGTAAATACTGACACTGGAGACACACTCTATAAATTCATCCCTGTATAGAAAAGTGTGCCAAAAAGAATAAACGAGTGAAATAATAGACCTAAACCTGAACAAGTGCCATCATCCATGTCTCCTTTGAGCAACAGGAAAATAGCACGCAGGGCAAAGATCATCTGATTGTTATTTCTCAACTAAACCCCTAGAGTGTAAAACCTATGAATTTCTTTGCACATCCTGGAAAATAAGAGCGAGTCACCAGGCTATCCGGTTTAGCACGGAAAAATAAAGTGGACAAACAAAGCTAAATGATAAAGACATAGCGAGCGAGTGGAGATTAGATTTTTTTTCTTCACAAAGCCTCCCAGCCATTTTGGCCATTACTGTTTGTTTGTGTGTTTGTTCTGAAGTGGCTTGAATGCTGCCTGTTATCCAGTGACTCTCATTGGATAATGACTTGTCATTGCATCAGGTTCTCTTTTCCCCCCACACACACAACAACAAAAAAAAGAAAACGTGTGTGTTTTTTTCCCCACTCTATGGCCAGAATCTCATTATCTCTCCTGCCGAGATGCTGAAGCACTCAATGAACACAGTTGGAGGGCTAAACAGTCTCACACACACCACATGGTCATGATTCTAGATGCTATGGAGAGGCCAGCTGCTCTGTGTGCATTTGCTACAAAAATAAAGTCTTATCTGGCACCAAGCTAAACTTTAAAAACATTTTTTTTTAAATGTAATAATTCAATATTTACCAGATATATAAAGAATAAAAGCTCAACCCCTTTCCTGAATGCAACGCTGTGTTGCGTAAAGTGCTCTTTGATTATTGTAATTACATGTATTTGAAAGCATTTGGCATTCTTCGAACATCCTACTTCCAACAGAAAGTGAAGCTACTCATTTACGATCATTTAGATCGCTCGCGGAAGCAGAACTGAAATCAGATCTTCACCTTATTAGCTTTACCACAACCTCAACATTTATACCTAGCAGTTTTCAGAAACGTGTTCAAGTCAGGAGAGTTATATATAATATATAAATAAATTCCAAAGTTATTGTATAAACACAATGATATTTATGCAATCACACACAAACCAGACAAAGTTTTTACTAAATAAAATTTACCGGCTTCCGGTCCGCTGTCACTGCAGAGGCGAATCACTTTACACGTGAGCTGGCTATATTATATTTATTAATTATATAAATTATATTTATTAATACATATATTTATTTCCTTTAGCACATTATGATTCAGTATTGGGTTTTTTTTATAATTTCAGTAATATTTTACATGGAATGTTAGTTTTTGCTTCAGTATCCGATTTCAGAACAATCGGTTAATATGCTTTTGGCAAGTAAAATCCACCATCGGTCGACCTCTAGTTATTAACATTGCCTAATTATTTGTTAGATTCAAGCACCAACCATATGCATAAGTCAATCTTTTGACTTCAAAAGCAATGAATATGGAGCATTTCAGAATGATAGTAATAATTCAATTCAATTCATTTTTATTTGTATAGCGCTTTTAACAATGAACATTGTCTCAAAGCAGCTTTACACAGATAATGCGGTGATTAAATGTAAATATGTTCTTTGTAAGTAATAATAATGCTATTTCAATAGGCTATATACTGTATCTCTTGAAAAGTAATGCTCATTTGTTTGTATGGTGCATAACAACTAACAGTGTAGTATACAAAAAGAAAAAACAGAAGATAGAAGCCTAAACAGGTCAAATAAGTGAATGGAGATGTTGGTCATTCATGTGGATTTTTAAAATACAGCATAAAAGGTTGTTAGTACATTACAGGATTTTATTGTGTAAGTCAGCCAGCCTGCAGTGTGTTTTTTTATTTTATTTTTTTTGGCTACAATAATGTTTAAAGAGGATTTAACAGAATTTATTAAGAAAACAATTCCATTTTTGTCCTTGAGCGTAGCCTTGCCAGGGATGCATTTTAAAATCTGTCCGTGTAAAGATTTGGCAACTGCCAATTATTCTGTACACACAAAACCTGTTTTCCTTGGCTTTTTTTTTTTTTTAATCACTTGGAGAAAGTGTGTGAGTGCATAGGTATGAAATATAACTAGGATTTATGTTTTTTCTTGTATTTTGTCTTTTTGTACATGAATGAACAGCCTTTATTTGCCACATGTACATTACAGCACAGTGAAATTCTTTTCTTTGCATATCACAGCTTGTTTTAAAACCTCAGCGCACATAGACAGCCATGATGCAGAGCCCCTGGAGCACAAAGGCTTGAGGGCCTTGCTTAAGGGACCCAAGAATATCAGCTTGGCAATACCGGGGCTTGAGACCACGACCTTCCAATCAGTAACCCAGAGCCTAAAACACTGAGCTCCCCATGTGCACTTTGTGTTGTTAGGTCAGAGGTTTTGTGTAGTTCTGTGTTTTTTTTGTTAATGTTGCACTGTGGTCCTGGGGAACCATTGTTTCGATTCACTGTGTACTGCACTGTATAATTTTGAAATTACAAATCTGACTTGACTTGTATGGTGGGGGTGTGCAGTTCCTGAGGTTATGTTACTGTTTGTAAGTTTTGGTTAATAAGGTTACAGAGGGTGGGATTACTGTAGTCAAGGTTACTGGGGTATGAATTACTGTAGTCACGGTTACTGAGGGTGGGATTACTGTAGTTAAGGTTACTGTGGTTGAGATTACTGTAGTTAAGGTTACTGAGGTTGAGACTACTACAGTTAAGGTAACTGAGGTTAGAATTACTATAATTAAAGTTACTGAGGTTCAAATTACTATAGTTAAGGTTACCAAGGTTGATATACTGTAGTTCAAGTTACTTAGGTTGGATTGACTGTAGTTATGATTACTGAGAATGGGATTACTATAGTTTAGGTTACAGATGGTGGGATTACTGTAGTTAGTTATAGAGGTTAGAATAAGTGTTAAGTTTACAGAGTGTGGGATTACTGTAGTTAATGTTACTGAGGTTAGAATTACTACAGTTAAGGTTACTAAGGTTAGAATTACTGTAGATAATGTTACTGAGGTTGGGATTACTACTGCTAAGGTTACTGAAGTTGTGATTAATGTTGCAAAGGTTAGTGAGATTGGGATTACTGTTAAGGTTAATGAGGAGATCATTTACTAGAGGTGAGGGTTTCTGTAATTAAAGATACTGTAATATGGTTTACTGAGACATGCTTACAGAAGATTAAGTTAGCTTCATTAAAAATAGGTTTTAGAGAAGGCAAGGCTTTTTCAAAGATGCAATGATGTTTATGTCAGTGGAAATACCCTTTCAGAGAGTGTGAAACTGTGCAAAGAGTGGGGCTGACTGGTCTACCAACAAGGCGGAGGGGGCTGAACCCAGAATAATGCGTTAAATAATAATTGGTTATCAACCTGATAACAGTGGTGGTTTAATTTCACACATCAACATCAGTTATATAATTATCAACAGAAACCCCGCTGTGCACACGTAGCCTAGTGTTTCAGTCTTAGCAATTTACGGTTAAGAAGGCGAGAACGTACAGCCCCTCATTATATCTTAAATCCTTGTAGGGATAGCAGGAACGAATCACAACGCACATAGCACTCTCATTACAGAGCCACTTGGGGAAAAAATAATTAACGTGGACTTATATTACCAGTTACAATCCGAAACAAAAGATGAAGAGAAGAATAATCTAAAGGGGGACTCTGTAGATGCATTGTTATTCTTTACTGATGAGATTAATAAACCTGTTCAGCTAGACAATATTAAGTCTAATTTCTTACTTAGAAATTTCCCCACTGTGGGACGAATAAAGGTTTATCTTTATCTTTATCTTATTTGTTTATTACATGTTTAAATTATTAAAAACATCTGTGTGTTGTGGAGCTTAAAAGTTAGGACAAAGTTCCAATGGCCTGCTAATGCTGCTGAACCGCTAATTTATACAATAAGACTTTTTCTTGGTGCATTAGACATGGTGAGATGGAGACATGCACTAGAATAAACAAAGGAAGCATCCTCACTGGAGATGAACCTACCTGATTTATTCAAAAACAAGACAAAAGAAGCCCAAATATATGATTTTAGTGAGATTCACTTATTCATTTTGTAGAATTTTTAAAGTAAAAGACTGATTTTTTTTTTAGAAGAAGAATTAACACACCATTATATAGTGTGTGAAAACTGTCATCTTACTAACTTATTTAATGTCTAACTTTTTAAAAAATTCAGTCGAGGCATAATTTCAGGTCAAGTCTTAAAATTGCATTTCTGCCCTTTTTTCTATGCAAATCAGCCCACCCTCTTAACCAGCACTACTATTTGCAGAGAGTTAATGATTTAAAACTGCACTGTAGTTTAGCGGTTACGGATTTGGGGCTAATAAGGCACAAATCACCATCAGTATAAAGTTCATAATTAGGCATAAATAAGCAAATCAGACCCTGTAGGTGATTATTCAAGCACTGGAGCCAGCTAAAGATTTGTTTTAAATTCTAATAATCTTTATTAGATATTTCACCAAATAAAAAAAACAATCCTACCTTATTCTTTCAGTTTCCTTTGTTCTACAGACAAAGGAATGAGTAAAATGATAAAGTAAATTGTGCTGGTCTAACCTTCAGTCACTGCTAGGATTCATCATTCTAAGGTTCAAAACAGCTACAGAACTGAATAGCTATATCTTAGGTGTGCTAGTTAACTTTTAACCTACATGAACTCTGCTCTGATTGGTCAGAATGTGTGGCAGAGGAGCACAATCAATAAGTTGTAATGAGATGATTGTTTTGCATTTATAAAAGAAGTCTCATTAGAGGTGATCCTAGACCTTCCAACCTTGTGTTGTGTCTCCAACAAGACAAGCTGCATTTTTTCCCCCTCACACTTTGATCGAGAAAAAGAGGAGGGTATGGAGGACCGTTTCCGACACATAAAAAAGAAGTTTGCCTAATTGTGACTATTTCCTGCTATACCGAATTTTTTATATTTATACACCTCTCTTGATTCAGACTTTATTCCTTTAAAAATCGACTTTATTTCTCCCAATTCTGAGTTCTTTACCAAGATGTGGCTGAGCGATCACTTCTGCTCCTGCTTTAATGTTACAGCGCAATGCATGTACATAGACAGGATCTAAAGCTACATGGGCTGCGTCTGCTCTCTTTAGGTACAGGGCAGAACAGTTTGTCAAATCCAAGTCTAAAATAATTTATTTTCAGTGTAAAGCTTTCTGGCACTACAGAGGGGGTGGACGCTGCCCAAATGGCAGAAAAGAGTCAGATTTGTGAGAAAGGTCAAATTTTGAGAAATAAAGGTTGAATTGCAAGAAAAAAAAAAGTCAGAATCATGAAAAATGTGTAATTGCAAAAACGTATTTAAAAAAAAAAATCAATATATTTTTTAAAAATTCGGAATTGGAATCTTAAGAAAATTGGAAGAAATAAAGCCGCAATTAGGCAAACCTTGTTATTTTTTTGTGTGCCAGAAACGGACTTTCTTAGATGTCAACTCTAATGCAAGTGAAAATGGGAACCAACTTTTGACAGACATTTCACAATATTAAATGTAATTATAAATGAATGAAAAAGTGAGACATTAAAATTATAATTGTAAAACTGGCGCATGGGGGAAAAAAACTATTTGTGCTGTTACAGAAAACTTCTGATGGCAGCTTCGATGGCTATTTCCGTGGCAGAATAACGGAGGGTACGAGGAGATGTTATCGAGTTTTGTTTATAGCAGCAGTTCTATGGAGTTTAATGTTCTGTAAGTATTCTAGAATTTTCTTTGGTGTTACATTTTTGGAAGATTTTAACATATATATTTATATATACACACATATTGAGCAGAAAAAGCTCTTTCTTGTTTTTAAGTGTATTGCAGTCAATTAATGTGTTTTATGGTCCTGTTTGTTTTACAGTGAAACAGTAAACTACTGGCTGGTAACAATAACTCTGCTTACCATTAAACCACTTCCCATCACACTGTTGATTCTCCCATAACGGCCCAGCCACAGGCATTTACTCCCTTCCATGATGTAATGTGGGACAAAGAGAGCCACGCTACCACATTTCACACCTCATCCGTATGCGAGTAAAAGGCGGTAACATGAATGTGGAGCAGGTGCTACTGACGTACACCCCTGTAAACATCTGTCAGGGGAAATTCACAGTGCGATGAGTCACTCCTCTTTTAACAGTGTGATGTGCATCTTATTAAATGGCTTTTAGGGTTGTGTATGTTTAAGACGGGGGTGGGGGGAGAGAATCGTTAGTGCGAGTTGAGGCTGGGAATTTGATTTACTAAAATATATATATATATATATATATATATATATATATATATATATATATATATATATATATATTTTTATATCTATATAAAATATATAGATTGTTTTTCTTTCTTTCCAGCACCAGTTGTCTTACATTTTTTTGTTGCAAGATAAGCAGTTTGATGTGCGAGTATTCAAGAACTTTTGACGTCTGGTACAGACTCAGAAAGACTAAATATATCGAGCATTGAATAGAACACGGAAGAATAACGTTATTAAATTTAGGGGGGGAAATAAAGACCAACAATCTTAATTTTTTGGAGAACACATTAAATCAGACTTGGAAATGTCTTTTTCCTGGAACTGTAAATGTTATAAAAGGCATATAAAAAGATGATTTGAGGTGGGAGCTCAGTGGGTAAGACATTGCTTTCTGGATCAGAAGGGCACAAGTTAAATTCCCAGCACCACCAATGTTCCAAGGGCCCTCAACCCTCAACTGTTCAGTTCTAAGTCGCTCTGGATAAGGGCAAGTTAAATGCTGCAAACTTAAAAAAAAAAAATTTGATTTGAAGAAAGAAAAAAAAAAAAGAAAAGCTCAGTGGCTTTGAAGAAAACATAGGACTGGTATCAGTTGATTCTCAAGGTTTCATTATTTCTAAATTCAAGCTCCACTGACGAGGTCAGCAAATCCTAAGCAGCCTTTTGTAAATAAACATGCGTTTTGTAAGCATTGGAGATGGTTTGATATCTGGTAAGAACCTTGAAATAACAAAAGGTGTGGTGCTGAGGGAAAAAAAGGGAAAGAGCTTTTTCAATAATGTTTAGCATTTGTTTTCTTGTGTTTGTCCAGAGCAGTCTTGAAAGATGTTTTTAAAATAGAGAAAGATGCTTAAAATAACCAAGGCCTCGAAAAGTGTTCCAGTGCTCTTTCACCATTTTAACAACCAGGGAGGAAAGTTTTTTTAGCGTTCGTCAGCTTAGCCCTAAAAAAAAACTCCTTTGCTATACAGTATGTGGAAGTTGTATGTACAGTATATATGTAGGTTTGTTATACTAAGCACAATGTTCCATGTACAGCTGAACACCGTTACATTAAGTGGATGAAGACCGGCAAAGCCTAAAGGACAACTTGGTTATTACACGTCTTTCCTCTTTTAGCATTTAGCAATAAACTAATTATGTACACTTAGCATTCCTTTATACGCAAAGTGACTTCTGGCGTACTTAAAGGAGTGGAAACGTAATAAGTAGGGCTGTAGGAAATATGGAGTTTTTCCGGGCCACAGTCACCAGTGGCTTGCTCATTAGGGATAAACGTACAATTATAACGATCATCTTATACATTTTTAGTGCTTTATCTCTGTGAAGCTGCTTTGAGACAATGTTCATTGTCAAAATCGCTATACAAAAAATGATTTGAATAAAATTTAATTGAAAATACACTACCACTGACCAATAATCAATCACTTTTGAAGTATCTTTAATAAAAGGAGTCACAGAAGAAGCACAATAGTGGTGGACTCTAAGCTCATTTGGTTTACCTGGGTTCAAGATTCGTGTTGTGCCATCAGTCAAAACAAGTGTTTCTAATATAAAATGGTTTAGATTTCCTAGCACCCAATCAGACACCGAACTTCCATATAACGTCTACACATAGACTGGTTTTAACAGCAAAGACAAAGTCCTGGCTTCATATCCTGTGTACTTACTTTATTGCTAGACCCTTGGTAATCTGGCTGCGTTTTTCTTTATTGAATTGGTTGTAAAGGTCGAGCAGAAATGTCTCCCAGCTGCAGCATCACTTTATGACCTGCTGCTGTAGGCCAAAAACAGTGAAGAGCAAAATCAACCATGGAACATTCACGCTTTTTTGGGTGATAGGACCAAGATACGCTTTTTACTGTATGAGCAGCCACCCGCTCTCTTCCCCTGTACAGTATCTCACACAAGTGAGTACACTTATTAAAAGTGAATATTTGAGCAACTATTTTAGTAGAGCTTCTCAACAATTCTATAGAAATGAAACTTGGATATATTTTTATAGTCAATGGGCAGCTTGTACAGCAGTACAGATTGATTGTCCTCTGAAATTAATTAAACAAACAGCCATTATTGTCTAAATAACTGGCAACAAAAGTGAGTACACCCTAAGTGAACATGTTAAAAACTTTGTTCAAAGTGTCAATATTTTGTTTGAACACCATTGTTGTGCAGCACCTGCCTTAAACTTCCTGGGCATGGAATTCACCAGAGCTAAACAAGTTGTTGCTGGGATCCTCTTCCACTCCTTTATAATGACATCACGGAGCTGGTGGATGTTAGATACATAGCACTTCTCCACCTTCTGCTTGAGGATGCCCCACAGGTGCTTAATAGGGTTCAGGTCTGAAGACATACTTGGCCACTCCATCACCTTCACCTTGAAAACCATGTTTCCCTCAATTAACTGCAGCTCCCCAGTACCAACAGCACCCATGCATCTGCAGACCATGATGCTACCACCACCATGCTGGACAGTAGCTACTGGGTACTTCTCACCAGGGCGTTGACACACATGTCGGACACCATCCGACTCAAACAAGTTTATCCTAATCTCATCAGAACACAGGACATGGTTCCAGCAATTCATGCTCTTGGACAGGTCGTCTTCAGCAAACTGTTTGTGGGTCTTCATGGGAGCCAGCTTTAAAAGAGCGTTCCTTCAAAGATGACGGCAATGCAAACCAACTTGTTTCTGCAGCACTCGGGAATGTTTTTTGAAGCAGCTTCTGCACCAGATGCACAGCACAACGACACAACTTCTTGGATGGACCCTTGCGAAGCCTGTTCCAAGTGAAACCCGTCTTGGAAAACCTTATAGCCTCGGCCATCTTTGTGGAGAGCAACAATTTAAATTCTCAAAGCCTCATACAGTCTTTGCCAGGAGGTGCCATGTTGAACATCCAGTAGTCAGTATGAGAGAATTGTACTCAAAGCACCAAATTTAAACTGCTAATACAAGATACACAAATGTGTATGGTCCTGTCAAGCAGACAATGACATGATGAATAGGACATGTGGCTTTGCATGATTACACGATGTAGACCTAGTATCACTTAGGGTATACTCACTTTTGTTGCCAGCTATTTAGACAATAATGGCCGTATGTTATCTTTAAAGGACAGTAAATCGTACTGCTAAACAAGCTGCACATTGACTACTCTAAAATATATATCCAAGTTTCATTTCTATAGTATTTTCTCTTGAAAGGTTAATACAAAAATGGTTGCTAAAATGCGAGGGGTGTGCTCACTTTGACATACTGTATGTATTGAAATCATTAACAATATGCACCTTATTTGTGCTTAGATTATTGAACATTCCTAAACTAATCTCAATATATAAAGCAATTTAACCTTTGAGTCTGTCAGAATAACCTTGTGCATGTACACTGTGTTCCAAATTATTATGTAAGTAACATTTTAGTGGCATTTCCGTTTTTTTTTGTTTTTTTAAAGAAAGCTGTGTTTCTCATATTTTGAAATAACAGGTATCAAGCTCAGACAGGTCCGTTACTTAGTTTGCGAGGTGATCCAAGTTAAAAAAAGGAAACATACTTAAAGAGGTTGTTCCACATTACAGTAATCCATCTTCTATTAGGTTGCCACTTTATGGATTTTGGCAACCTAATATGTATACAGTACAGTATACATAATACCTGTATATCTTAAGGCTTCATAAATCATCTCGACACTCAATCCTTTCCTCTGCTCTTTAACACCTTCAACCTCTAATTTTTTGTTTATTCTAAAACCTACGTAATTTGAACAAATTCTATATGGGTACTCACCTGTAAAGATACAACTAGAATGATGACGATTAATTAAGAGTGCTTCACTTAACACGATGAAACAAAGGTACTGCATACCCAAGAAGAGCATTACAGCTCTTCTGAAAGCTTAATTTTTTAGGCTAGAAAATGCTCATTTTACCCCTAAAGTAATGAAAATAACTAATACTATCTATATACCTGAAAACTGTGCGATACAGCGAAAAAAGAATACAAAACTAATTTAGGTATGTTCCATGTAAAAACCCACGTTACAACGGGACCGCGAAAGCTAAACCGCGATGTGGCTAGGGATTACTGTATTAATCGAGTCATAGTTCTGATGCAATATGGGGAGCAAGAAATAATCTTTCTGAAGATGAAAAGCGTGAAATAGTGCAATGTCTTGCCAAAGGCATGCAAACAATTGATGTATCTCAAACTAAACAAAGATCATCGAACTATCAAAAGATGCGAGTGATTTACAACACAGAAGAATGCATCAGATAAAGGCTTACTGAGAAAGATTTCTGTCAGACAAATAAATTGTATTAAAAGGGCAGCTATAAAAAAAAATTATAATAAATTATTGAGCAGCAAACATATTTGAAGCTGCTGCTGTTCTGGGAGTACCAAGAAACTCTCGAAGGATCCTTAACAGGCTGGCCACCCCTAACCAAATCTCACATAGAGAAAACGTTTGCACGGAAATACATGAAGACTAATTTACGAACAGTTTTGTTTACTGACTAACGCCGTGCTACACTGGATGGTTCAAATGGATGGAGTTCTGAATGGCTGGTGAATGGCCACCCGGTTCCTACAAGACTGCGACGTCAGCAAGGATGTGGTGGCATGATGATTTGGGCCGGAATATTAGGAGAAAAATGGTAGGTCCCTTTAGGATCTCTGATGGAGGAAGGGATCTACAGAGAGGAAGCGAAATAAATCACAATTTGATGTGAACCTCGCACTTTACCAGGCACTTCTGACCAAATTTTCTTTGGATGTGACTTCTGCTAAAACTGCCTTCTACAAGGAAAAGCTCGAGGCCTCTGCACAAGATCCTAGTAAGCTCCACAACATCTCTTCACTACTTAACCCCCCTGCCACACCTGCTCCATCCTCCCTGACTACTAATGACTTTGCCTCCTTCTATGATGAAAAGATTAAGAAAATCTGCCAGACCTTCACTTCCTCCCCAACAATGACTACACAACACAGCCAGCAATCCACTATGTCTCTGTCAAGCTTCTCAACCTTAACAGAAGATGGGATACTGCAAGTCATCCAATCTTGCAATCCCACCACCTGTCCTCTGGATCCAATCCCTTCAACTATGCTTCAGACCATCACACAAGATCTCCTTCCCTTCATCTCCACAATCATCAACAGGTCAATAACATCTGGCTATATACTAACTACCTTCAAGCAAGCAAAGGTCATTCCCATCTTGAAAAAACCTGCTCTGGATCCATCAGACATCAACAGACCAGAATCACTTCTCTCCTTTCGTTTTAAATATCTGGAACGCACAGTTTTTAACCAGCTGTCTGTTTATCTCTTACAGAACAACCTCCATGATCCAAACCAGTCTGGGTTCAAAGCGGCACATTCCACAGACAGCCCTTTTGGCCGTTTCTGAGAAACTGCATGCTACTCGGTCAGCCAAGCTGTCATCTGTACTTATCTTCCTGGACCTTTCAGCAGCATTTGACACAGTCAACCACAAGACTTTTGTCAACCCTCAAGAGCCTCGGTATCCGCGGAACAGCAGGGAAATGGTTTGCTTCCTACCTGGAAGATCACTCATACCAGGTAACATAGAGGGGATCCACATCTGCCCCATGCAGACTCACCACTGGTGTCCCACAAGGCTTGGTACCTGGTCCCCTCCTTTTCTCACTCTATACCCATTCCGTTGGTGAAGTCATATCCTCACATGGGTTTTCTTACCACTGCCATGCAGATACACTCAACCAATTTTTTTTTCCCCCTCCATCAGATACCACATCTTCCGCTCGGATCTCGGCATGCTAGAGACATATCTTCGTGGATGAGTGCTCACCAACTAAAGCTCAACCCCAGCAAAACAGAACTGCTGATCATTCCAGGCGATTCATCTCCAGGTTTAAGATCTCCAAATAACACTTTATGACTCTCTACTCTCCCCTTCAGCCACTGCTCGTAACCTTGGGGGAACTATGGACAATAAACTATCCTTCTTCCCACATCGTTAATGTAGCTCGCTCCTGTCGTTTTCTTCTCCACAACATCCGAAGGATTTGACCATTTCTGTCCACACAGGCTGCCCAGGTGCTTGTTCAGTCTCTTGTGATTTCAAGACTCGACTACTGCAACTCTCTCCTGGCAAGTCTTTCCCTGAACGCTATTCGTCCACTGCAGATGATCCAAAATGCAGCTGCATGACTTGTGTTCAATCTGCCCAAGTTCTCCCACACCACCCCACTGCTGCACTCCCTTCCCTGGCTTCCAGTAGCTGCACGTATCAGATTCAAAACACTGATGCTTGCCTACAAGGCCAAAAATGGACCAGCACCATCTTACCTCAGAGACCTCATCACAAGTCACACTGCACCATGCTATCTGAGATCCTCCAGCACTGCTCGACTGTAACCACATTCTCTCAGAATGAGAGGTAAGTATACTTCAAGGCTCTTCTCTGTTCTGGCACAGAGGTGGTGGAATGAACTTCCCCTAGATGTCCATACAGCAGAGTCCCTGACTATCTTCAAGCGACGGTTGAAGACTTACCACTTCCTAAAACACTTAAATTAGCACTTTCCAAGTTTGCTTTATAGAATTCAAGAGCTATATTTATATTAAGTTTGTAATCTTGCGTACCAGTGTAGATTTATTTATTGCTAGAGACTCAAAGCAGTTTTGTACGTCGCTCTGGATAAAGGCCTCTGCTAAATGCCGCAAATGTAAATGTAAATGAAAAAATCATGGTGTGGCCACAATCATTCCCTGACCTCAAGCCTATTGAGAACCTGTGGAACATCCTCAAAAGGAAGATCTATGAGGGTGGGCAGGAGTATAGCTCCAAACAACAGCTCTGGGAGGTAATTCTGGCATCCTCAAATGAAATACAGGCAGAAACTATACATGGAACACACAAGTTCAATGGACGAGAGAGTTGTTAGTCATCTCAAAGAAGGGTGCATACGTTAATAAGTAATTTGAAATGTAATAATTGTTTTGTTTTGAATTGTGTAATTTGGATAAAAAGTTTTGTCCATGCAGCGTATGGTTCACAAACCTTTTAAATGGTTTAGAATAATTATTATAATAATGATTTGGAACAGCATATTTTGTGATTCTTTCAAAATGTCAATAAAGCAGATTACATGGTCAATTCTTTAACATGTAATAACATCCACATTGTAATGTAATTGAGAAATCTTTTTAACATACTATTTAAAAAAAAAAAAAAAAGCATTTACATAAAAAATTAGAACGCGGTGTATAAAAATATCCCATGCATGTGCTAATGCCTGAAAAGCAGCACATTGTATAGTAGGGTGAGAAACCTAATGCATTGCCTGATAGGTGGGAGGAAAAAAAAAAAAAAAAGGTACACTGACTTAAACCCACTGCTGCTTTAACATGTAAAAAAAATCCAAATGTTCATTAGTCACTCAATAGTGAGTCTTTTCTCCCCCACCCCCCTCCATGCTGTGACGTGCACCAGGATCACCTGACTAACGCTCTCTTCCAGAACACACTCGAAAGCACAGCTGCTAGCTTCAAGTGGAGCACGATGAGGAAAATCAATACACCATTACCACTCCTTTCTTCCTCACACAGTAGGAGCTGGAGCAGACTCCTCGTCACACCGCAATTAACCACTGAAAACTGGGACAGAAGCAGGGAGGAGAAATAAAATTAAGAAAAACCTTTTAATAAAAAGTTACGTTTTACATGTTCGTTTCCTGATTACTTTAGAAAAGCAAACTAAATGAGCTTTCATGCACATATTTTAAGAGCTGCTTCTTTTAAAATGCATACTGTTGCAAAGCATTTTGCTTGTGAATGCGAAGGTACCTAGGGGTGTGCAAAGTAATGGAGTGTGTGTTAGAGAAGTGAAGAGAGTGCAAGCAGGGTGGAGTGGGTGGAGAAAAAAAAAGCCAGGAGTGATTTGGGATAGCAGCGTATCTGCAAGACTGAAAGGGGGAAGTTCATAAAATGGTGGTGAGACCTGCAGTGGTGTATAGAGGCAGTGGCATTGACAGAAGGCAGAGTTGGTGTGATTTTCATTGGGAGCGATTATAAGGATGGACAGGGTTAGAAATGAGATTACGGAAGGGACCGTGCAGGTAAAATGTTTGAGAAGTTAAGAGAGGTGTGGTTGAAATGGTTTGGTCATGTGGAGAGGAGGGGTATAAGGGGTATATCGGTCAAAGAGGTTATATCATGCAGTGATATAAAAGGAGATTACACTCTTCTGAAATATACTGTACAGACTATAACAGCAGCAGAGGAGCCATTCGTGCGAGGGTTTCGATCTATTAAAGGGTCACACTGAATCCCACCCCTTTCCTTTCACACTAGTAAGGTTTTAACCCAATGTTGTGCCGGTGTACTTTGTGTCTATGGAGGCGTAACAGAACATTCGCCCAAATCTGCACCTTTGTGGAAAGCAAAGTAAATTTTCATATACACATTTGTACCTTGATCTCTGCACAGGTGTTATATAGTTTATGAAAGTTTATATGTATGCAAATATGCCTGAAGCATACGATCCATGATGCTCACATGGATATGAACACTAAAAAGGTCCTCCAAAACCTAATTTCAAGTAAAGTTTATTCATGCTCGGTCTCAATGCCGCTTTAATCTAGAACGCAGTAAATTTGCTACTGCATAGTGTGTAAAGGATTATTTCTTCAATCAGGTAAATTAATTCTTTATACTGGAACTAATGTAAGACAAAAATTAACTAAAAAGTGTGGGGTGATGCACTTTCTTGCACTAACCTGCCCCATTGATTGACTGCCATTCATTACAGCAGTTGTGTTGATCAGCAGAGACTCTTCGTTCTCCATCTCATTATCATGACTAGATAATAAAGTAAAACATACATGTAGAACCACACACACACACACACACACACACACACACACACACACACACACACACACACCGTAAAGTTCTTAAACTAGCACCAGAGATGACTGATTATATATTTTGCATAGTGTGCATTTTTGTTAAATCTATTATTGCTAAAGCTACTCATGTATTTCTAAAACAAACTTTAGTTACTTTCTAATAAACAATTTTAGCATGTACAGATATTTATTCAGAAAAAAGCTGATGCGACAATGTCTGCCTGTAGGCCAAGATGGAGTGTTGCATTTACTGTACACTTTTCTGGTCACAAGCTTCAGGATCAGATATTGCAAACTAGTTCATACATACCACAGGAACATCTTGAATCATTCTGACGGTTTTAAAAGAAAGTCACTAGGTTGAAAACTAGCTCATCCAAGTTTATTTTTAATGTTTTAATTGTTAATCTATGATTGGTGGGTTATTTGTCATGTGAGTCACATGCATCATCCAGAGTTATATTTAATGAAAGAGCTCAGATTAGACTTTCCTCAACACACCAGTATTATCATAGATTTCTCTTCTCATTCTTTTCCTCCACTCGTTGCTCCAGAGGCAGTTAGCTGATTGCAAATCAAGACAAACGTACATGATGTTCTCCAAACTATTTACAAACTAAACATGGGCAGCCACACCTCAGAGGCTAATTGACACCCAAAATGATCAATGAAGTAGATTAAAGTCAGATTACAGAATTTGACTTGAACTGTTACTTAAATTCCAAAAAGCCAAATGATTACAACATTGCTGGTCAACAAAAATTGACTGAGAAACAATATTTAGAGTTTTTGCTGTATGAAGTCTCACTCCGAGTGCATTTTTGTCAAGACACTTTCCCAGAACCTACCGAAACAAACAATGTATAAAAAAAAAAAAAAAAAAGCATAAATCTTTTATGCAACTGACAAACTCAATAGCTGCCTCACTAAAACACACTCGCCTCGAGCGCCCAAAGAGGAATGAGAGAGGAGAGGAAAAGAGAGAAAGGAGGAAAAGTAAAAACAAACAAAAAAAAAAACAGGATAAGGAAAAAAAAAAAATTACAACTGAAAGCAAAACAAAAAAGAAATTAAGTGGGGGGGAAAAAAAAAAAAAAGTCAAGAAATGTAGGCAAAAACAAAAATAAAAAACAAAGGAAAGAATTGAGGTAGGAGAATTCAATAACGCACAGTGAAAAGCAAATCTATCACAGCCTCCTTCAATTTATTTATTGATGTACCGAACATGAAAAAATACAAAGTATTCCAAACACAAACGAAAAGAAAACTCAAAAGAACATGTACATCCTCAGTTAATACTGTTTTTGTCTTCAATACTGAACAAAAACATAAATAACAAAAACAAAATAATCAAAACTTAGCTGTGAATAAGTTTATACTGTACAACTTTATATAAATAATGCACACACTACAGAACTGAGACTACAGACGGGACACCGAGGCTTTTCATGCCATATGCGGGATCTGAGCTCAAACATAGCCATGTTTAAACACTAGCAGCTGATTGGTCTCTGCCTTTTTTCAAGCGTCGTTGGCTATTTTTTTGTCTTTTTATTTTTTGTTTTTAATGGAAAAATAAACCTTATGTGGCATGAAAAGCTCTCGCTGTCCCTGAGCAGCACAAAGCCACAGTTCATGAACGAAAATAAAATGAACACACCAAATAAAAAAAAAAAAAAAAAAAAAAAAAGAGAAATAAAAGAAAAGTAATGCATAGCACACTGCCACACATTCCGGGGAGCCTGAATTGCACTGTTAAAGGCTTGTTCCTTCATTGAGTGGAGAATACACACGCCACTGTGTTGCTACGGTCGTGGAAAAGCCTTCGTCAGGCTCCCCCTCATAAAGATTAAGCAAGATATACTTTTATTGGAAATTTTAAAATGGGTTATATTATGTATTAAGTGTAACATGAAGACGAAAAACTAAATCAAATAAGTATTTTGTTCAAAACTGTGGCTTGTCAATTTTTACCACAAATATTTAATGCTTATAATATATAGATTTAAGAAAAAAAAAAAACAAAGAAAAAAAAAATCAAATACCTAGAATTTTGCAGAAGCAAGACTACCTACAGACAAAACCACCAACAAATCAGATACAGTAACAATGCATCAAAGTTTCAACTAAACAACTCCGTCAAACTAAATGATTAAACAAAAAATTTACTGTACGTACTTTAACCCAAAAAAGAAAACACTCTTTTTGAAAAAGAAAAAAAATGAAAAAAAAAAGTACTTATTTACAGTAAGGTAATAACTCAGGAGATCTTCCTCCCTTCACTCAGTCGATATTGTTCTATCCGCAGGCATCGTCGTTCTCACCATTCAAACCTTTGTCAGCGTTTACAAAGACAAGTGTTCAACAAGATACTAAAGCACTGAAACCCCCTTTCACCCCCCCTCCCCCCCAATCTATTTTATAGAAGGAACCTGTCAAGGAAGAACCGATTCACTTAAACCGCTTGCTACCTACACATTCCCTCCATCGTTCCTGCGTGCGCACGTGTGTGCGCGTGTAATAAAACCTTTGTCGTTTTTAGCCGCCTGCGTCTCAAAAATAGCGAATCCGAACGCAAGCTGCGGAACGAATGCAAAGACCTCAAAAAAGATGATCTTTGTCATCAAGAAATCGTTCCGGAAAATTTCGTACTCTGCAAACTGTCTGGTAAAGTGTGAAAATTGCACAGGGTGTCGTATGAAGATAGTTTCTCAAAGTCAAAATATTTTGCTCCATGTCCAGTAAAAAGTTTCTCCAAATTTTCTCTTTTTATAAAAATAGACACTTTTTTTTTTTAAACCCACTTCAAAGAGGTTGTAGCTCTTTGGCAAGGTACTGTTTTAAGAATTTTTTTTGTCTTTTTGTTTTTTTTTGTGTGTTTGCTCAATTTAACAGTAACATTTATGCAGCCAATGAACTCAATATGAGAAACTAAACATGGAAAGATCATCAATTTTTTTTTTTTTTCCTCAAATATTCACCCACATTGAAAATGGTTCAAAATAAGAAAGAAAAAGAAAGCAGAGGAAAAGAAATAAAAAGAAAAAGATGGGCTCAGTCGCCACCCAACGCATGCTATTAATCGCTAATTTTTTTTTTAAAGAACAAAGTTTAAACATGTTGCACTGTAGAATCGAAGAGACACACTGCGTTAAGCTTTGTGTGTTTTGTTAGTTTTGAACGAGACCTGCAGCACGCGGTCTCCGAGGCGATAGCCGTTCAGGCTGGCGATGGCCATGGCCGCCTCGTCGTAGTTGGTCATGGTGACGAAGCCGAAGCCTTTGCACTTGTTCGTGTTGAAGTCGCGGATCACCTTGACGTTCGTCACGGCGCCGAACGGCCCGAACATCTGCCACAGGATGCTCTCGTCTGCGTCAGGAGCCAGATTGTAGACAAAGATGCACCAGCCTGTGCCCGCGTGACCGGGGATATTGATGCCCAGACTGGTGACGCCGTCGATTGCCATGGGAGAAAACCTACTGCGGAGGAAATTGCCATGAGTATGTACACACACAATCATGCTATACAGCTGAAATGACAAATTGTGTGACTTCGAAAGGAAGAAAATCATCAGGGTAAACTTCCAGACTCAAACATGCATCTGAAATAAAGATTTTAAATTCCAGCTGTAACGTGCGTTACTATCTCTGATGTGTGTCAGAATCAGATTCTCTCATGTTATCCAGGTTTTCAGTCGCATGGTTGGGGGCGCTGTACCGTCATGGCAACTGCTGCCTCGCAACCAATCGTGGCTGTGCAGATCGAGTCTAGCTCTCCAAGAGTCTGCTCCTAACCCCAAAATAAAGAGTTTCATTCGCCGAGATGGTGTAAACACAAAAACGTTGCCTTTTGAAAACGCTCTCCAAAGTGGATCGATTTCAAAATGGCGTTTTTGAATCTCAGTAGGGATAAAAAAAAAAAACTTTCGAAAAACTATGCTGGCTTTTAAGTCATTGCCACCATGTTTTGGAAAAACCCGGACAGAACAACGCCAGACGTTTTAGTGTCGAGTGTGGAAGAGCAACTTTTGTTCTCAAATGTATCCTGATTGCTGTGTTTTGTTTTATATATATTTAAAAATATTTTTCACAAATTCTTAATTCGATATTTTAGAAAACGGAATAAGGGCAACCGTGTGGAAACAATAGTTTTCAATACTCTGCTCTTTGTTTCATACCGATCCAGACCTGGAAAATCACTCAAATCTATTTTCATACTTATT